>NW_024090797.1:0-25156 GCF_014356525.2 Nilaparvata lugens
CAATTGGAGTAAGTTGTATGTATTTAATTCAAAGTTATTCTGCCACACCAAAACAATTGCTACGTGATAATGCAATGTATTAATAATTTTCAAAATGGATCCATTAAATTTAAGGCTTATACATCGTGATTTTGTTGAAATTGACATGTCATATGACAAGTTCAGAATATGTGCAAAAACATTTGGAGTAAAAACGAGCATAACTTTGTATCAATATTTACAGATAGTAAGAAAAATGAGGGAACATACCGAGAAAATCTTGATAAATTTATACAGATATATAGTTTTATTAATTTCTTTAGAATAATAGTTTAGTTTATGCCGAACCTTCATAAGGGTGATACGATGAATGCTAGAAAGCAGTTGGCAGGTTAAAAATAGCTAGGAAAAAGAGAATTTTAGGTTTAAGAAAGAGGAGAAGACAAATAGCAAGAAGAAGAGAAAAGCATCTGGAAAAAGGGTAAGTACAGATATTTTAGAGAATAAAATTCAAGAACTAAGAAGTTCAATAATTCAAAAATATAATAATTCAAAAGGTTTACAGTCAGAAAAGGCTAAGACTTTAAAAAGTCAATATGCACCAATTATTTCACCACTTGAAGATATCAAACAGTCAAACTTACAAATACAAAAGCAAATACAAGATGAAAGACATAGAGATTATTATGATGATGCAGATATTATAGAACTCTCATCTGATGATTCTGATAGTATTTTGGAAGAAAATAAGCCTGATGATGGTGGAGAACAACTGAAGGATGAAACAATTGATGAACAAGATGTGGTGGAGGAGGGGGAGGAAGATATTGAAGAGGAGGAAAGTGGAGATGAATCAAATTTTGATAATAGCATGCAGAAATTATTAAATGAAAGTATGTATGTTGGGAAAAGGTTTCATCTATTGCTGATATGCTAAAAAAATATTTAGAGGATTTTCATAGATTAAAACGTAAATCTATAGCATTCGGTCTTCAATTTAACAAAAATACAAATTCGTTTTATTTGGGTAAGAACATATCAGTAAGATGGGATTATGATCATATTATAATTGGAGAAACAATACAGTTGAGAATTAAATTAAGTAGAGGATTATTAGAATTACTTTTTAAATCAAAACGAATGTAAGTATGATAACAATTACAGATTTCAGAAACTATAAAAAAATATTACTTGCAACAAATATTCATCTTGATAATCGTGGAAATCTCAAGAAAACTGATAGTATTAAATCAAAGTTGATTCAAAAATTATTTTTAGAACAAAGAAAGAGTAAAAGAGGTACACATGCTGCAATAGGTAAAGGACTTTCATTTGTAAAAACGTAATGCCTAATCGTACTTATATTTATTGGGATAATGTTAATGAGCTAGTTTCAAGGTTAGAGGTATTAATTAACTCTACACATACAGGTCATGATTCTCATGAAGCAGAAATTTCCAGTATACTAGAAGAGCTTAAAGAGCGAGGATACATTCTTTAGTCTTAGAAAAAACTTGACTAGTTTTAGAATGAGCATTGACAAATTTGGAAGGATTAATAATCCGATTGCAAAAACAACCAAGGTTTTCACAAGCAATTTTAACATAAATATTATAGATAAGAAAATTGAAGCACTTAGATCAGAATTTCAAAATTCTATAAAAAGTTTGATTGATGAGCGGGATAACAAAGATTGTCTGTCCAAGAAAGAATTTTTCATTGAGAAAGCAAATTTACCAACATTAAGTGATTTGAACACAGCTGTATCAGTGGTTGATGCAACTTATGTTTCAAATGAACAATGGTTAAAAGAGAAGGAGGGATTATTAGCAAGTATTAATGATGAATTAAATAATAGAGATTTTCTCTCCAAGAAAGAATTTTTCATTGAGAAAGCCAATTTACCAACATTAAGCAATTTGAACACAGCTGTATCAGTGATTGATGCAACTTATGTTTCAAATGAACAATGGTTAAAAGAGAAGGAGGGATTATTAGCAAGTATTAATGATGAATTAAATAATAGGAATTTTCTCTCCAAGAAAGAATTTTTCATTGAGAAAGCCAATTTACCAACGTTAAGCAATTTGAACACAGCTGTATCAGTGATTGATGCAACTTATGTTTCAAATGAACAATGGTTAAAAGAGAAGGAGGGATTATAGCAAGTATTAATGATGAATTAAATAATAGGAATTTTCTCTCCAAGAAAGAATTTTTCATTGAGAAAGCCAATTTACCAACATTAAGTGATTTGAACACAGCTGTATCAGTGATTGATGCAACTTATGTTTCAAATGAACAATGGTTAAAAGAGAAGAGGGATTATTAGCGAGTATTAATAACGAATTAAATAACAAAGACTATCTAACAAAAAAACAGTTCTTCATTGACAAAGCAGGTTTAGCAACCTTAGGCAATATTAATACTGCCATACAGGTATTAAAAGGAAGTATTTCTGATTATTTGTTTGAAGATGAAATCTTTAAATCATATCTAAATGATACTTTAATTAGGTTTGCATATATATTATAGGAAAATGTTTGATAGTTTCAAGAACATTTAATTGGAAAGATTATCAAGATAGAGGCTTAAATGAAGAGCATATTTTAGGTGAATTTTATCGACAGATAGGTCTTTCTCAACCGTCAAATAGTTATAATGACAAAGATTTTATTACAGAAGAACAAAGAAGGTTAATGAGCAGATATGATGGCTATAACAGACCGTAACAATGACAAGCTTAGAGTAATATTGTATGCATGATAAAGCCAAGCAGATCAGCAGAGCTGATAAAGCTAAAAGCTGGAAGATCTTATGGCGGGCGGGGACTTTGATGCTGAAGAGAGGAAACAGGTATAGTGGGAATGAAGGAGGTGGAGCCATTTCTTACAAAATGGAGAGCTAAGGCGGGGGATGCCGGAGGATAGGCGGGGGGCGGCGGGGGAAGTTCTTCCGTATGGAGCACAGAAAATTTAAGCTCCGCCTCTCCTGAGCTCCTATTGGTTGTTAGAACCGGTGTTTATCCACTACTCTCACTCCCACACACTCAGGACTGCGCCCTAACTTCGCCATCCTAGGTTTTTAATGGCAGCTAATCAATCAATCAATCAATATTCTCCAGATATACACTTTTTTCTCTCTAACTTTCGCATTTCTTAATCTCACTACTGAACTCTCCCTCATTCCCGTCGCTACTCTCTTTCACTCTCTCTCTCTTCTCATACATACACTCCTTCTCTCTTCTCTTTCACTCTCTCTCTCTCTCTCTATTTGGTAGATAATTAGTGCGAAGGATATTTTAAATATTCTTTCCGAAGAATGGACATTCATTGATAAGTCCAAAGCTCCGCCAATTCATGTAGATGCATTACAATATTATCTAAAGTTATTCCAAATTGAATATAATATATATATATTTTATTCATATAATATACAGTTCAATAATTATTGTCTTCATCCATATTATGTAAATTCATCCTGTATATAATTCTGCTGTATTGTAAGCTAATGTAATATAAGTGTATGAGCCAGTATATACATAGATAAAGTACTCTCTCTCTCTCTCTCTTTGGCATTTCTCATCCTTACTACTGATCTCTCCCTCACTTCCGTCGCTTCTCTCTTTCACTCTTTCTTTCTCTCTCTCTCTCCATACATACACTCCTTCTCTATTCTCCATCTCTCACTCACTCTCTATCTCTCATCTTTCTGTCTCTCTCTTTTTCGCACGTCTCTTCACTATCCTCTGGAGAACGGATATGTGTCTATAGTGAGGTCCACGTTATAATGGCAGTGTTTGTTTAGCAATGGTATTTCTATCCTTGTTCATCATTCAACAAAACGGATAGCGCTATCTCTTCCTCGCTTTGCTCTGTTGCCAGATCGTTTTCAACAATGTAGAAATGCTCATTAATTAACAAAATATTTAATCTTCATAATCATAAATTATAGAAAAATGTGATTTTTTGCTTAATAGAATATAATTGATTATCTTAAACGAGAATGAACAGTTAATATTACATCAATAGACTTGTATCAGCTACCGTCTATAGGAGGCATTGACAAGACAGAGGTTCGGCCGCGTTGTTCTGCTATCTTTCTTTACTGCCATTATAACATGGACCTCACTACAGTTGAAGTTAAACAGTTGAAGGTTAATCAGTTGCTTGGTCATCAATATTATCAACTGATTTCATCTGGATTTTGTGTTATGAAGTGAAGTTCTCGTTAATAGAGCTAACCTCGGTTGAACGAGTTGAAAACAGGTCAAGAGTCAAAGAGTAATTGGTTCATTCTCTCGCTTCTCACTCTCACCCTCTTCCTTTCCTTTTCCTATCATATTCTTCATTCCTGATTCTCTCTCCTCTCTTCAAGTCTCTCTCTTTCTCTTTCACTTATTCATCCTACACTTTTTCTCTCATCTTCTCCATTCCTGATTCTCTCTCCTCTCCTACAGTCTCTCTCTTCTTCTTTCCCTTTCTCTTCTAATTCTCTTCCCCTCTCATCTCCTTCATTCCTAATTCTCTCTTCTCTCCCACAGTCTCTCTCTTTTTTCTCTTCCCCATCCTATTTTCTCTTTATCTCTTTTTCATCTGCATACTGCTGTATATTACTGAAAGTTGATAACCCTGTTCTACTTTCAGCTTACTTTATTTTATTAATCGATAATTTGATCTTATCTTCCTATATAATTATTCTACTTCACCAATTTACTGTTTTTTCCTCTTGAATATTCATATTAATAGAAACTTCTACAATATTTCCATTAATAAATAGATCCTTAGATTAATTAATGAAATTTACGTTTTGGTAGTGATTTAGTGGGGGGGATATTTTTAATATTCTTTCCGAAGAATGGACATTAATATGTCCAAAGCTCCGCCAATTTATGTAGATGCAGTCAATAAAATCATCTATAGTTATTATATTACAAATTGCTTTTTCATATCATATACAGTTCAATAATTATTTTCTTAGTCTATATTATGTAAATTCATCTATAATTTTGCTGTATTGTAAGCTATTGTATATAAGTGTATAAGCCAGTATATATTGTAATCTACATGAATAAAGTACTCAATCAATCAATCAATCAATCATCTCCTTCATTTCTGATTTCCATTCCTCTCTTTGAGTCTCTCTCTTTTTCTATCTCTCTCTCATCCTATCCTTTTTCTCTCATCTCCTTCATTCCTGATTCTCTCTCCTTCTCTCCTACAGTCTCTCTCTTTTTCTTTCTCTTTTTCATCCTATTCTCTTTCTCTCTCTCATCTCCCTCATTCCTGATTCTCTCTGTTCTCATTCTCTTTTTCTCTATTCTCCTCCAGTCCTGATTCTATTTCCTACAGTCTCTCTCTTCCTCTTTTCTCTCTCTTCCTATCATTCTCTCGTCTCATCTCCTTCATTCCTGATTCTCTCTGTTCTCATTCTCTTTTTCTCTATTCTCCTCCAGTCCTGATTCTATTTCCTACAGTCTCTCTCTTCCTCTTTACCTCTTTGTTTCTCTCATCCTCTTCATTCCTAATGCTCTTCTCTCTCCCACAGTCTCTCTCTTTCTCTTTTCTCTCTCTTCCTATTATTCTCTCGTCTCATCTCCTCCATCACTGATTCTCTTTCCTTCATCATAGTATCTCTCTTCCTCTTAACCTCTTTGTTTCTCTCATTCTCTCCATTCCTAATTCTTTTTTCTCTACCTCTTTCTCTTTTCTCTCTCTTCCTATCATTCTCTCGTCTCATCTCCTTCATCACTGATTCTCTTTCCTCCATCACAGTATCTCTCTTCCTCTTTACCTCTTTGTTTCTCTCATCCTCTTCATTCCTAATTCTCTCTCCTCTTCCACAATCTCTCTCTTCCTATTATTCTCTCTTCTCATCTCCTTCATCACTGATTCTCTTTCCATCATCACAGTATCTATCTTCCTCTTTACCTCTTTGTTTCTTTCACCTTCTTCATTCCTAATGCTCTTCTCTCTTCCACAGTCTCTCTCTTCCTCTTTTCTCTCTCTTCCTATTCTTCTCTTCTCCCATCACCTCCATCACTGGTTCTCTTCTCATCATCATAGTATCTCTCTTCCTCTTTAACTCTTTGTTTCTCTCATCTTTTTCATTCCTGATCCTCTCTTCTCTACTAAAGTCTCTTTCTTTCTCTTTCTCTCCCCCTCTCTGTTTCTCTGATCTCTCCATCTTCTGCAGAAGGGATATGTACCTACATAATAGAAAGGACGCCGCTTAGATTTGAGAGGGCACGAGTCAATTATAGTGAGGCACTCTTCACAACTGAAGAGCAGACTCTCCCATTGTCATCCCTAATTAAACGTTTATAAATTGATTGGAAAATTATCTTGGCTGTTAACCCTACCTCTACTACCCTTACCTCTCCATCCCTTCCCCTACCATATCCCCTCTACCACCATCTCTACCCTCCTCTGATTCTCAAGGACATCTATTATATTGGCAATCATTGGTGGAGAGTCTAGCTGGTTATTCAATACTCCCTTCTCTCTTAATTTTTTTTCTCAAAGGTTCGTTCACATCAGACAAGTTTCCCAGAATTCAAGTTTTCTTGACGTTTGAGAAGAATGAATAAAGTTTTAAACTTGAAATGGTTAAGTTTACAAGAAGGGGCGTTTAGATCAGTCAAGTTTCCTTAAATTGAAGTTTTTTCCATGCTTGTGGAATAGTATATTTGAAAATGAGATTTTTCCGGCTCGATTTTTCCGGTTTTCAAGTCCGAGGCCGTAGGCCGAGGACTAGAAAATATTGAGAGCCGGGAAAACATTTTTCTACAACTACGCGTAAAAAAAGAATTTACATACTCAATATTCTCCTCATAAAACAGCTTATTTCTGAGGAGAATCCACTTTTTCGCTCGCTAACCATCCACGCATGCGCAGTAGATTTTCTTTACGCTCGGTAATCATTCGCGCATACGCAGAAAAGTTTCTTTATGATCGCTTATCAGTTAATGGTAAGCAGCTCGCCAAAAAGTCAGATCTTAACCTAAAAAGTCGGTAATTTTGTAACTCCGCCTAAATAAGTAATTTAACAGGTTTGGGCAGTTGTGAAAAAAAATTTTGTATGTAATTCGCGCGTTACGCTCTTAATACATAAATAGCTATTTTGCCCGTGGTGCGAACGCTATTTTTCGCCACACACAAAAAAACAATATATTTAATATATGAGAATAGTTGTTTACTAAGCACTTCCGAAAGCAGAAGTGGAAGGTGATAGCTCTAGCAAATCTGAGGTAATCTGAATATCAGGAAATTGTCCAAGTATTTTTATTTTTTATTCTGATTTGTCTAAATAACCTAGAAGATTATGTTCAATTATGTGGGAGCTTGAGTTTATACTTTTTTATTCTTTCAAATGACAATAATATGATATTATTATAAATGTTTTAATTATTGAATAATGAACACAAATAATTAAAAGTTTTTTGATCACCTTTCTTAGTTCCATGTTAGAAAGAGTACCCTTTCCGGCCTTAGCCGGAAAGAAACCTGTTCTGACGTCAGACGAGAGTCGTCTGCAAACAATGTCTTTCAGATCTACATAGGGACTGGGAAACAGCTGCTTTCTGTGCAGTGTGGCGAAAAAATATAATTGATTATTTTAAACGAGAATGCACAGTTAAACCAATAAACCTGTATCAGCTACCATCTATAAAAGGCATTGACAAGACAGAGGTTCGGCAACGTTTCTCTCCTATCCTTCTTCACTACCATTATAACTTGAACCTTGCGAGAGGAACTTGACGAATTGGAAACTGGCTGTACTGGAGTTTCATACACAAGAAGTTCTTGATGATATGAAATCTTCATTAAGTGGATGTCATTCAATGGAAAGATCTTGTCCAATGCAAACCTCCGGTCATACTATGGAGAGATTGAATAGAGTTGAAGGTAGACAGTAAAAGAGAGAAGAAGGTGGGAGAGAGAAAGAGAGAGATTGATTGATTGGAGCAAAGTTAGGACTCCAGGTCCTCTCTGTCACACAACCCTTCAAGTGAATAATGTGTCAAGTTTCTGAGGTGAAAGTGAGGGAAGAAGAGAAGAGGAAGAGATAAGATTGGAATAGATTTCTTAATTAATGTATGTTACAAAATTAACTGGCTTATACACTAATTCACATTCAATGACGATAATGCTGATTATTCAACGAATTTTACAAAGTATAGAAAATAATAAATGAGAATAGAGATTAAATGCAATCAGAATAACGATAATATATAATATTGTGACAAAAATCGACGGTGTTTCAACAAATGATTGTCGATTCTCTAAGAAAGATATAAAATAATATCCTTCCCATCAACACACAACCAGAAGATTGATTGATTGATTGATTGATTGAGTACTTTATTCATGTAGATTACAATATATACTGGCTGGCTTATATACTTATAAACAATAGCTTACAATAAAGTAAGATTATAGATGAATTTACATAATATGGACTAAGAAAATAATTATTGAACTGTATATGATATGAAATAACAATTTGTAATATAATAACTATAGATTATTAAATTGTTATGCATCTACATAAATTGGCGAAGCTTTGGACATATATCAATATCCATTCTTCGGAAAGAATATTAAAAATATCCTCCCCACTAACTCTCTACCAAAAGAGAGAGAGAGATCCACTTGAGCTGAATATAGGTTGTGGTGTAGAGGCGCATCATTTTGAAGCAGTGGTTTGTAATCTATCCCCCTCCCCTACCATCTCTCATCACACACCCTCCAGAATAAAATCAAATTCGAAACTCATCTCAGACGGAATATAGGACAGAGAACCCTCTACGTGCGGTTGGTGGAATGGGGGTGTAATACACGGTTTTTGGAAATGTGACTTGAGAGAGATAGAGTGAGAGGAGCACATGTCTTGGAAGACACGTGTCGTGGAATGGAAGAGGAAGATGATAATGTAGAAGAAGACATGGGAGGTGGAGAGGAATAATAGATAATAATCATCATCTATAATATTATCACAGATAGATAATAACCATTTACTGCCCACCCAAATAGCGGGATCTGAAACTTATCAAGAAATAATAAACCTCATTCCAAATCACTTACTCATGGACAATAAGATCAGCGGAAAAATCAAACTGGATATAAAAAACTGGACATACAGTAATTTCTTCTTCCATTTAGATATATGACTCGAGATTTCTGCTCCAGCATTGTTTTTTCTTTAGTCTTTTTTTCATTCCTCAGTGGACTCGCTTACCTTCATTTTGAGTACCTATTCCTCTGTTTTCTTCCTTCCCCCCATTTCTCCCCTCCCTTTTTTCCTCATTACTTCTCTTCTCTTCTTTGCCTGCCTATTACATGGGAAACCATAGTTGGCTGGGTATCTTCCTCTCTTTTCTTCTCTTCTCCAACCACAAAGCCCATGGTTTTTTATATTTGTAACATTTATTGTCTTTTATTTGTTTCGTAATTCTTTGTAATTTTGTTTTGTGTGTTTTAAATAAATTGAAAATTGAAAAAAAATTGAAAATGATATAAACGCTATACAAATAGAGATTGGCTACCCAAAAGACATAGGCTTACATGACAAGATGGGTAATTGTTTTATCATGTAGAATAATGATTCATGAACTACTCCTTTGAATATTCTCTGAGAAATTAATTATTTTCCAGTTCAGGTCCAGAATTGCATTCATTCGTAAATATCCTTCATGAACTTGGTTAGAAGATCTAGAAGAAGGAGAATAACGGATGATGAAAAAAAAGGAGGGAAACGAGATGGAAGTGAAGAAGAAGAAGAAGAAGAAGAAGAAGAAGAAGAAGAAGAAGAAGAAGAAAAAGAAGAAGAAGAAGAAGAAGAAGAAGAAGAAGAAGAAGAAGAAGAAGAAGAAGAAGAAGAAGATGATGATGATGATGATGATGATGATGATGATGATGATGATGATGATGATGAGATGATGATGATGATGATGATGAAGAAGAAAGAGAAGGAAAAGAATAAAAAGAAGAAGAAGAAGAGGAAGGATAATCAAGAGATAGAAAATGCGATTGGATGGCCTGATTTCATTTAGCTAGCGCCACCTGGTGACCAAAATCCGAAACACAATCTCCTGGTCAGAGCCCCCCTTAAGGGCTCCGAATTTCCCATCTACTTTTAACTAGATTTGCAACCTTATTGTCTACGTATCTGACACCTGTGCTGCTATAGTGCGGTCCACGTTATAATGGAAGTGTTCGATTAGCAATGGTATTTCTATCCTTGTCTGTCATTCAACTAAGTGGATAGCGCTATCTCTTTCTCGTTTTGCTCTGTTGTTAGATCGTCTTTCAACAATGTACAATTAATAATTAAAAAAATATTTCATATTTTATATTATAAGTTCGTCTTTTAGCATGTATATTCTTTTTATTCCATTAATTGTAATTGAAAAATGTCCATACAATATGTTAATAATTATAGAACTATAATCTAGAGAGAGTACCTCTTCGAAACAGTTGTTAACTGGTAACTAAATTAATAATTTTGTCAGGTTGGCATTAAGTTGAGTTGAGCCTGACGGCTAGTAATATATATATTCGATTATTTTAAACTAGAATGAACAGTTAATATTACATCAATAAACCTGTATCAGCTACCGTCTATAGAAGACATCGACAAGACAGAGGATCGGCAACGTTGTTCTCCTATCTTTCTCCACTGCCATTATAACTTGGAACTCACTATAACTGTACTAACTTATTCTCTATCCTTAAAATTTTTAGCAATTAGGCTAGGCGCACACCAGTTAGTCAAAACAAGACAAGACATGATCAGACACGTTTAGTCATAATACTTCACATAGTTGCTCATGAAGACATGTCTATTCGCAATGACTAATCAGTGTTAGTTGCGTCATGAGCAACTATGTGAAGTATTGTGACTAAACGTGTCTGATCATGTCTTGTCTTGTCTTGACTAACTGGTGGTGCGCCTATAGTGAGGTCCACATTATAATGGCAGTGTACGATTGACAATACTGTTGCTGTCCTTTTCTATCATACAACAAAACAGATAGCACTATCTCTCTCTCGCTTTGCAATGTTGTCTATTTGCCAGAATATTTTATATCAACTTTTGACAGTGACTGTACAAAACTGAACAAACTATATTCTCAGCCGCCATTTTCTTTCTTCATTCTATCAAAATACTTGAGTACACAAGTCGTGTAATTGATTTTAAATGTATTTTTGGAACAATTAAATAATTTTTTACATTACCTTATGAGAATCACAAATTAAAATACCTGAAATGACATTTTAAAGGTTGATAACTAACCATCCTAGACTTCATCCATGCTTAAGTTAGCCTACCCGTATAGGTTAGACCTACTCGTACCGGTATAAATAATATTGAAGAGTTATTCCAGAATTAATCAATTAAAATTACTTATTTTTAAATAGGATTCCTATTCTTCTATCATTTTTAAAGGAAATTAGAATAGAATACCTCCCAAATAACTCAATTTCTGTTGTTTTGAAATTCAGATTGTTGTATCACAGCTTTTTAAATTAGCCGCCATTTCAGGTTTGTATAAAAATAAAAACCTGATCTCAGTCATGAAAGCAAATTTTTGAATCAAATTATGGGAAAATATATTTTTTTGATCAATTTGACATCAAATTATTTTATCAAGGACATGATAATTATTGTTGGATTAAATTTAATGGGATGAATTTAGTAACCGCTGTGTACAGTCAGTGGCAAAATAGAGAGATTTGGTAACGTTTTCTCCTATCTTTCTTCACTGCCATTATAACGTGGACCTCACTATAGCCTCACACTCCTTCATTGCAGTACAGTCTTCCTACAGTCTTCGTAACTCTGACAGACGCTAAAAAGAGTTTGCACAGAGCACTTTAGGTTTGCCGCAGTTCAAAGTACTGCGTCACAATTGCTCAAACAATATAATATATGCGACCAAAAACATTCTAAAACTCGCTCCGTTTCTCTAGTTCCAGATTATCGCTCCCAAAAGAGTACGTTACAAGATGTCGGGACTGTTAAGATCTCTGATCTGCGTGAGAGAACAAAATAGAAAAGAAGATGAAATAGGACAAAGATGGAGAGAGATAATGTGATAAGGAAATGGAAAGGAGGATGACAGAGAAGGGAGAGGGAGAGAGATAATGTGAGAAGAAGATGAAGGAGTGATGAGGAGGGGGGAAGGAAGGAAATGAGAACAAAGATGGAGAGAGATAATGTGAGAAGGAAATGGACAGGAAGATGACAGAGAAGAGAGAGGAAGAGAGATAGTGTGAGAAGAAGATGAAGGAGAAAAGAGGAGAGAGATGGAGGAAGAGAAAGTCGTTTGTTTGATGAAGAGCCATCTTGTTGTGAAAGAAGTTCACAAGTTGAGGCGAGAATATTACTGTTGGGAGATTACAAGCTATGATAAGCTTAGACGAGAGATGAGAGAATTTTGGTACTTGTCAAGACCTGGAAAAGAATAGGCTACTATATATGACCCAAGAGTCACCACCCATCATAAAGTTAATTTTTGTATTTATCATGTATTCATCCATCATTACTAGAGTGAAGGAAATAACTGGCTTATACACGAACGGGATAGGAAAATCATGTTCGACGCATCATCACGTCTCAACTACTCAACTGATTAACCTTACATTTTGCATAAAGATTCTTAATTTACCTAGGATGGTTATGGGACTATTTTCAATTCTTCAAGATTTTATTACATCAAGCTTTCAGTATGTGAAATGTTTAATTAGACCAGGGCTGTCCAACCTACGGCCCGCGGGCCACATCCGGCCCGCGGATAGATTTTGTCCGGCCCGTCGAGAGTTATTGCTACATATTTTTTTAAATATATATTTATACACATTTTTGACAACAACTGTGAGTTCTTCTCTTACTAGTCATTCCATTTCTTAACAAGTGCAAAATAAGCTGTAAACAAGCAGCGATCAACCATTGCGAGATATTAGCAATTGGTCTGCTCGGCTGTACATGTCTCTCCCAGAAAAAGACTTTAAAAACATGAAAAACCATGCTCAAGCTATGTCTTCTCTTTTTGAATCAAGCTATGTCTTCTCTTTTTGAATCGACCTACAAGTGTGAGCAGACATTTTCAATAATAAAGTCTGTTAAATCCAAATACATATTCTTTTTTTCACTTTTTGTAAAGTTGAGAAGTTGATATTGTGGTAATTATTCATATTGAATGAAAAAGACTAAGAAATTGTCAAAAAACCACTGATTTCTCAAAAATCAGTGGTTTTTTGACAATTTCTTAGTCTTTTTCATTCAATAAATACATATCTTCCTTGTCAGATGAACATTTGAAAACAATTTTAATGATCGGAATCACAAAGTTTGATCCTAAATGGGCGGACATTTCAAGTGGAAAAGATATGCAATCTTCTCACTAAAAATAAGTATTCTTTTTAAGCTTGGTAGCTTTCTGTGAATTCGTGTATTATCAAGTTGTCTTATTACTATAAATAAGTTATTATCATTTTGTTCAACTTGCTAAATTCATGCATTGTCAAGTTTTCTTATGACCTTCTACACTCAATAAATTGGACTTTGTACTGAAATGAAATGAATTGGTTTGTTTCTTACTGTGTTTTAATTAAACCTACTTAAAACTCCTCATATTATTTCAATGGAAATATAATAATTTTACACTCCCCAAATCCCCCGTCGTGTGTGTCCCCACAAGTCAAATTGCACGTACATCCTTGTTATTGGCCCTCTAAGCCTCCCAAGAATTAACAATGTGACCCTTGGATTAAAAAGGTTGGAGACCCCTGAATTAGACCCTTGCAGAGCACGAGGTACCTACTTGTTTATTATAGGCTGAGAAGAAACCGTTAATATTACATCAGTTATACTGCAATCAGCTATCATCTATAGGAGGGAGTGACAAGGCAGAGGATCAGCAACGATCCACGCTGATCTTCGATTCCGAACCAGCATTCCTCTGTAATCTGTAGTCTCGAACAGTATTTGAAATCCTCTGTGGTATTTATTACTACTGTCAGTTCAACATGAATTTGACAGGATAATAATTACTGGCGAATACCGCAGATATAGTGTGGTCCACGTTATAATGGCAGTGGAGAAAGATAGGAGAACAACGTTGCCGATCCTCTGTCTTGTCGATGCCTTCTATAGACGGTAGCTGATACAGGTTTATTGATGTAATATTAACTGTTCATTCTCGTTTAAATTGATCAATTTCTTTTTATTAAACAGGAAAATTATATTTTCCAATAATTCCATAGAAAAATTCCCCAATTAAGATCAAATATTTTGTTTATTGATTAACAATTCTACATTGTTAGAAGACGATCTGGGAACAGAGCGAAGCGAGAAAGAGATAGCGCTATCCGCTTTGTTGAATGATAGACAAGGATAGCAATACCATTGCTAATCAAACACTGCCATTATAACGTGGACCTCAATATAGAGATGATGATATTGATACCTTTCAGGTACAGATGATGTTCAGATTATCGATATTATGATGTCGACTATTGTAATGTTGATGGTCGATATTATGATGTCGACTATATTGTAATGCTCAGATTATCGACTGATGCTGATCCCATTGTAATTTTGCTGGCATGCCAATTATTGCTGGCTAACTATAGTTAGGTTCATGTTATAATGGCAGTGGAGAAAGATAGGAGATCAACGTTGCCGATACTCTGTTATGTCAATGCCTTCTATAGGTAGCTGATACAGGTTAATTGATGTAATATTAACTGTTCATTCTCGTTTAAAATAATCAATTATATTCTAGCAAGCATGAAATTATAATTATTCTTCCACAATTTCATAATGAATTTTCATAATTAAGATGGAATATTTTGTTAATTGACCGAGCGAAGTGAGGTCTAAGATTCAAGTCTACGGTTTGGCATTTCTCTTAATGTTTAAATATTTGAATGTTTAAACGTTTATATGTTGCGCATTTACGGCGAAACGCGGTAATAGATTTTCATCAAATTTGACAGGTATGTTACTTTTTTAATTGCGCGTTGACGTATATACAAGGTTTTTGGAAGTTTTGCATTTCGAGGATAATATAAAAGGAAAAGGAGCCTCCTTCATATGCCAATATTGGAGTAAAAATCAGACTATAGAATTATTCACCATAAATCAGCTGACAAGTGATTACACAGATGTGTGGAGAAGCCAGTCTATTGCTGTATTTCCATAAGGTCTATAGTTTCAATCAGGTACTTGTGGATGAGAATACTGTGTGAGGTCTACTGTTCACAGAACTTCTAGGTAATTATCAATTCTACATTGTTAAAAGACGATATCTGGCAACAGAGAAAAGCGAGAAAGAGATAGCGTCAACTGCTTTGCTGAATGATAGACAAGAATAGAAACACCATTGTTAATCAAATACTGCCATTATTACGTGAACCCTGCTATAAGACAAGAGGGCAGCGCATAGCATAGCAAGTGAAATTCATTGCAAACGGTTAGCATGCCTTGTATGGATGCTTCCCATTATAACAATTCCGACATAGCAGCATAGGGGCCCTCCAATTTATGATTGCAGCATACATACGTTTCTGACAACGTTTACAACATAATTTGCAGTTGCACTGATGAGGTATAGTAAGCTCACTTTCTCTCGGTTACTCTCTCACTCACTTTCTCACTCTCTCTACCCCCCTCTCACCCTCTCTCTCACCCACTCTCTCTCTCTCTCTCTCTCTCTCTCTCTCTCTCTCTCTCTCTCTCTCTCTCTCTCTCTCTCTCTCTCTCTCTCTCTCTCTCTCTCTCTCTCTCTCTCTCTCTCTCTCTCTCTCTCTCTCTCTCTCTCTCTCTCTCTATCTCTTAATCTCTGTCTTGTCCAATACAATGACACGTGACTGTAGCACTCCATTTTCAGATGACGTCATACATTGTATAATAATAACAATGGATTATTGTATAATTCACTACCGAATTATCTATACTATAATCAAGGAAAGAACATATACACGTACGGGATGGGAAAATTATGTTTGACGCATCATCACGTCTCAACTACTCAGCTGATTAACTTCAAATTCTGCATATAGATTCTCAATTTACCGAGGATGTTTAGGGGGCCTATTTTCAATTTTTCAGACTTCATTACGTCGAGTTTCCGGTTTGTCAAGTTTCCAATCAGACCCTTGCGGAGCACGGGTTACCTGCTAGTCTATAATATAATCCCATTATATTAAGCGAGCAATTTCTGTATATATCTGGTTATTTTTATATCAGGCTATTTTTATATCAGGCTATTTTTATATCTGGTTATTTATGTTTTACGGATCTCGAAAACTGCTCCAACGATTTTCACGAAATTTGGAACATAGTAGGTTATAATATAATAGTAGGCATGATTTGTAGGTAGTACATAGTAGGCATGATATAAAGATTCGATTGCACTAGGTTTCATTCTTTGGGAAACTCGATGAACGACATTGAAAGGATAATTATTCATCCTTGGAAAACAGATGATAATTTTGTGGTCTCTCGATAACAGAAGATGCGTGTGCCTGTGTGGGAGAGACAGGATTATTTCCAGCTGTGTAATCATAATCAATCAGCGAGAAATTTTATCTAGCTAGACAATTTTTAATCGATTTGATCAACATAATCTGATTTGTTGACATGACATGATAATCCTCCTAAACTATAGTATATCATAATTTTCAAAGTTGATCATTATTTGACAATTTCAAGTGATTAGTGAGTGCTATTTTTTTATTCTATTTGGTTTGTATTTAATCTTGATCAAAAGTTTTTTGTTTTCAAATGTTTGAACAGAAAATGGAACCTGAATTCAAGTGTATGAAACATTACCTACTTTCTGGACTATTTATAGTGTATAAATCAAAATTCGGGAAAGAAACAGTTTTGGGCTGTGCCTGTGAGTACTTCCCCAATCATTTTAAAGAATTGTGTTCGGTTTATCAGAAGTCATTAAATAAATAACGAGCTAAGCTCGGTGCCCCGATATTAATATAATAAAGGAAAGAATTGGCTTATACGAGTAGGAAATATCAGATTCACGAATGACGCATCATCACGTGTCAACTACTCAACTGATTAACTTGAGATTTCGCATATAGATTCTAAATTTACCGAGGATGGTTCTAAGCCTATTTCCAATTCTTTAAGATTTCATTACGTCAAGTTTTTAATTTGTCAAGTTTCAAAACAGACCCTTACGGAGCACGGGTTACCTGCTAGTCTATATAATAATATAATCAAGGAAAGAATCGGTTTATACACGAACGAAATATGAAATTCACGAATGACGCATCATCACGTCTGAAGTGCTGGACTTAATAATTAGAAATTTCGCATATGAATTTGGTTCTCAATTTACCGAGGATGGTTATAGACATATAACAAATAACATATAACATATAACATATAGTTCTTCAAGATTTCAGGACAAAGATGCATATAGATTCTCAACTGACCGAGGATGGTTATATGCATATTTTGAGTTCGTCAAGATTTCAGGTCAAGGATTCATATACATTCTTAATTCACCGAGGATAGGCTTTTTCAAATTCTCTACGACTTCAGAAGGTCAAGTTTCCAATTAGACTCTTGAATTGAATTGAATCGCTGCCTTTATTAAAAACCTAGGAGGACGAAGTTAGGGCGCAGCCGGACCTCTCTTACACTTAACCCTCTTGCGGTTACTTGCTAGTTATAATGATATTCACACTCGATTTCCATCTTCTACAAAAGTAGTGCAAAAATCCACACAGATTTAGTAGAATTTCAATGAAAATAGAACCCCTCTACAGACCTGCTTGATAAATTATTCAAGTTTTTGACAGGCATAAAATCAAACCGTGACCATGCATTACTTGTGACAAACATGTGTGGGAGAGAAGTTATATTATGTATATAAGGGTATATTGATCATATTTATAAACATGAACATAAGTGAGGATATATTTTGAGAGTGAATATATATTTTTGGGAGAGGAGGTTTATGATGTTTTGTATGAGGGTATATTAATGATGTATATGTACATAAGTCAGAATATATTTTGAGGATGAATATATTTGGGAGAAAAAGTATATGATGTATATTATGAGGGTATATTAATGATGCATATAGGGAGGGTGAATATGCTGTTTATTTATGGCACAAAAGGTCAAGTGGTCCATTATTCAGATGGCCCTGAGTGTTAAGCAGTGTCAGCTGTCAGTCAAGGGTGAAGACAGCTACAATTGCCCCTTCAGACGTCGGGATAGGCAACCCAACATACACGCCTGTGTTGCGGAATCACCGTTGATGGGATTTGCTTGTACGCTTCAATCAGGCCGTTGACAGGATGGACCGTGCCGAGTTTTTGCATTAACCGGGGTTAAAATGGCGTCGCTCTAAAATTGGCACGGACCCTGCGAGGTTGTCTGTCACAATCTGTGACTAACGTGTCAGGTGACCCAAGATTTTACATTAACCGGCGTTAAAATGGCGTTGTTCTAAAATTGGCACAAATCTTGCGAAGTTGTCTGTCACAATCTGTGACTAACGTGTCAGCACAGAATAAAAATATAGCAGTTTAGAAGTTTATTATAGTTGGGAGTCTTTTATAGAAGTTTTCTCCTGGTGTCAGGTAACACAAGATTCTACATTATCCGAATTAAAAATGCCAGGTGACCCTAGAGTTTTTCATCAGCCGAATTTAGTCGACGTGAAAATGGCATCGTTCTAAAACTGGCACAGATTCTGTGAGGTTATCTGTCAAACTCTGTGGCTGAAATGTCAGGTGACCCAAGATTTTGCATTATCCGAAGTAAAAATGCCAGGTGACCCTACAGTTTTTCATCAGAGTTTAGTCAACGTTAAAATGGCGTCGTTCTAAAACTGGCACAGATTCAGTGAGGTTGTCTGTCTAACTCTGTGGCTCAAATGTCGGGTGGCCCAAGAATAGTACCACAGAGTAACGAGGCGTGAAACATGTAGCCAATATGACTCAAGATTTTGCATTAGGCAACCTCAAAATGTCACATGACCCAAGAATGGTATAACAGAGTGGCGAGGTATGACTTATGCAGTAGACGTTAAAATGGTGTCGTTCCAAAATTGTAGCCGATGCTGCGAGGTTGTCTGTCAAACTCTGTGGCTTACATGTCAGGTGACCCCAGAATAGCATCACAGAGTAACGAGGAGTGACACATGTAGCTTGTTGGCTGTCACTTTTGTAGTGTCCCAATGAAGAAGAGCCGAATGGGTTCAATGTATGTAACATGTTAGGTTTTGATCCCATCCCACGATTTTCCAAAACGGGTTCAATCTGTGAAACATGTTGGGTTTTGATCCCATACCATGATGTTCCAAAATGGATTCAATGTGTTGGGTTTTGATACCATCCCACGTTCGATCAACCCCTAAATAATTAACTGATGCAGATTTTGATGAACTCTGTTGCATGTGATAAAGCTTGAGTGCCTCGTACATAGGTCCTATTTTGACATTGTGTTGAATAGCTATTATGCACTATAGTGACGTCCACGTTATAATACAATAAAGATAGGAGAAGAGCGTTGCCTATTCTCTGCCTTGTCACTGCCTAACTCTCAAACTCCTGAGAGGCCAAAATACTAACTTTTTTGAAAATTCGATTAAGTAGATAGTTGACTTATACACGTATGGAATAGGAAATTCATTTATTCATTTATTCATAGACAATAGATTTCTCATCAATTAATCACAGACAATAAATTTATCAATTGATCAAAATTTGGGAATGGAATAGATTTGGGCCAAGCCTGTTGTTCCTTCCCAATCATATTTATATGATTTGTGATTCTGTCCACGAATAAATAAATAAAAATAGATACAATGCAGGTAAAAACAACAGGCATTCGCCCAAAACTGCTTTAAACCTTAATTATTTGGAAGACACAGTCTAGAGGTTATGTAAATGATAACAACTTAATTCACACACTATTTTGAGTCCAAAAAATGTATGTACTACAATAATTTTGAATTTATCAGATTAATTAATTTCAAAATACAAATCCAAACAAAAATCTTCTTCCACAATCACAAAAAATATTAAAAATTTCACTTAAATCCACAAATTATACTCATGTTAAAATTCTAACGTCAAATTCACGAATGACGCATCATCACGTCTCAACTACTCAACTGATCAACTTGTAATTCTGCATATGGATTCTTCATTTACCGAGGATGGTTATAGGCCTATTCTGCAAGATTCCAGTAGGTCAAGTTTTAAGTTTGTGGAGTTTCGAGATGGACCCTTGCGGAGCACGGGTTACCTGATTGATAGTCTACAATATAATATAGGAAGTAGTTGGCTTATACATGTTGGGGATAGGAAATACCCGAGTGACACTTCATCCCGTCTGAACTACGGAACTGGTGAACTTGAAATTAAAATCAAATCAAATTCTTCATTTGCCAAAATACAATACAATATTTAAAAACAAAAAACATCATTAAGAACTTAATTTAAACATAAACATGAAATAAATGATAATTCTTCTCAAAATTTGATTTGAAATTATTCATTCTTCATCTACCGAGGATGGTTATAGCATACAGAAACAATAGCTTGAGTAGATATCCCATGGTATAGGGTGTTTATGTCGCAACTTTAACTGTTATCTCAAGCCGATAGTCCACGTAGTTCTTTCCCTTGAATTTGTGTGACAATGGTAGTCTCTCATAGTATGCCGTTCATACACTCTCACCCCAACAAAACAGTAAAAATCGACAGTAATCGGATTGAGATAACAGTAAAAGTTGCGACATAAACACCCTATACCATGGGATATCTACTGAAGATATTGTTTCTCTATGGTTATAGGCCTATTGTGAATTCTGCATAAGATTTAGGACAAAATTTTCAGTTTGTCAAGTTTCTAATTTAACCCTCAAGAGCCGGTTTCCGTGCTCGGAATTTAGCTAACTTCTAGACTTTAAACAGCTGGAGTCAGATAATTGGCTTTCCGAAACGGGGTGTAGCCGCAGTTATTATGATAATCATTATTTTCTCATTTCTATAATAATTGGAAACGTTTTTCCTTGACGGAATGAAACATTCCTAAATAATTCAAAATAGCTGAAACTTTAAACAATTTCTGTTCATTTTATTTTGTGTTCAATTTTCTAGTTTATCGAAATTTAATTTAAACATGAACTGCGACTAAGCCCCGTTATCAAAAACCATTACTCTCGACTAAAAGTTAGTTTTTACTAAAAATGTACCTCCTTTTGGATGATCTCTTTGCTGGAGATGAGAGATTGGAGCGGGTAGATGCATACACATATCTTGGGGCCCGGGTAACTTCTAACGCTGATCACTACACTGAAATTAAAATCAGGATAGAGAAGGCACGTGCTGCATTTATCAAATTGAAGAGTCTACTGATATCAAGAGATATAAAAATGGATCTCCGAATTCGTCTCCTTAAGTGTTTCGTGTTTCCAGTTCTGTTATATGGCATGGAAGCATGGACCTTGAATAAATTATGTGGAAAGAGAATTCAAGCCTTTGAGTTTTGGACCTACCACAGAATGCTGAGAATCTCATATACAGACCATGTAACAAATGAAGAGGTTCTCAGAAGAATGGAGAAAAGGCCAAAGCTCATAGGTGAAATTAAGGAACGAAAGTTAAAGTATCTAGGTCACATAATGAGGGGAAAGAAATATGAATTATTGCACCTTATTATGCAAGGAAAAATAACAGGCAAGAGATCAGTGGGCAGAAGACGAATATCTTGGTTGCGCAACTTAAGGGATTGGTTCCAGTGTACATCCAATGACCTATTCAGAGCAGCTGTAAATAAAATTAAAATCGCCATCATGATAGCCAACCTCCGCCATGGAGACGGTACATGAAGAAGAAGAAGAAAAGTTATTTTTGTCATTTTTAGTAAATTGAATAACGTTCTCAAGAATTGATATTTTCAGAAACTTCATGTTTTATTAGATCAACAATACGATGAAGAATTTATCCTCTGAATCTCATGGATTTATCTCTTAGCGAACTTGAAATGTTCTGTCCCAAAAGTTTAAACTTTAGGCGCTCATATCTCAAAAGTAATGATCGAAAAAAAATGTTTTCCTGAGAAAACTTTTTCATTTTGATAGCTTGATGATAAATAATATAAATAATAGCTTGATGACGATATACAAATCGAAAAACTTTGAAAAATATCACCAGTAGTAAATTCATTTTCAGCCTTTGTATAGCCTTAAAGTCTAGAACTCAGCCAAATCCCGAGCTCGGAAACCAGCCCTGGATCATAATATTGAAGGTTCCTCTGAACAAATATGTCTGTGACCTTAGACCAGTTATAGAATAGACACGCTGGGAAGTCCAGCCTCTGAAGCCAACATCTACTGCCAAATCCACCCATCTTGACGTCACAACAGTGACGTCACGCATCGTATGGAAAACTTTCAGATTGTGTCTATTTCAGATTCATGGTGTTTTTAGGTTATTTCTAGCTACGGGCAAAAACAATATCGGTTAAGTTATAATGTGATATCGGCTTCAAAGTTATAATGTGTTTTGAAAATAATAAGGTACAGTAGCCTACAAAAGTAATTTATTGCCATGCTGCAATGAGTTCACTTACATCATAACCAAGGATAATATTACAGTTAGAACTTACAATAATAATTTATGTGTATGAATTTCAACTAATGCATGAAAAGATATTCCACTTTTTTTCCTAAAAATTTCAGTACAATTATATGCTGCGCAGGAGATTACCATTTCCATAAATAATAATTACATGAAAAAATAACAATCAAGCTATGTTTAACAACAATGCATTGTTTAACAACAATGTAAGTTAAACACCACAAACACTTACACAACAAACTCAAAAAAGTTTTCTATAATTTCTATACGATGCGTGATGTCACTGTTGTGACGTCAAGATGGGTGGATATGGCAGTAGATGTTGGCTTCATCGACTTTCAGTATGAATATACAATGGGCCTTGTCTATTCTATAACTGGTCTAAGTGTGGGACTGATTGAAACAGTTGAGTGAAATGTATCGATTGGTATCGATATATGATACATCGATATATAGATATTGATATCGATAATGGTAATTGAATAGATGAGGCAGTCGAGTGAAACAATAACTTGCTCACAATCTTGGATAACAGCTCACTTCAATCTACAGTTTATTTGAGCAGCAACCAATGCCGACAGTAATTCATCCAAACAGTTGGCAGTGAATAGTCAGTCTCTGTATTGTGCCACTACTGTTCCAGTGTGCAGTGAACACTGCTTCAGATAATAATAATAGAAGACGTTCTGTGATTGGATAACGCTGTGAGTTGGATAGATAGTAGCAGTGGTGTGGTACTACAGCTTACATTCGAAGAGAGAAGAAGGAGGTGGAGAAGGAGACGACAAGAGGGGGAGGAGGAGAATGAAAAGAAGAAGAGGAAGAAGGAGAAGGAGGAGAAGACAGGAGTAGATGAGAAAGAGAGACGAGGAGAAAAAATAAAAGTAGAAAGCAGGAAAATACGAAGAAGAGAAATAAGATGAACAAGGAGAGAAGGAAAAAGAAGAAGATGAAAAAGAAAAATAAGATGAAGAAAAAAAAGATGAGGAAGAAGAAGAAGAGGATGATGTCGATGAAGATGACAGGAGGAGATTGAGAAGAGGAAGAAGTGAAGTGGAAGAAGAAGAAAAAAAAGAAGAAGAAAAATAAGGAGGAGAAAAAGATGATAAGATGAAAAAGAGGAAGAAGAAGAAAAACAAACTGAGAAAAGAAAAATGGGGAGGGATGAAAATAGATAAATAAGAGTATCAATGTGATATCATAGATGTAGAGAAATATTTCTACTGGTATTCATTTATGATCTCCATTGTATTGTGTTTTCTACTTTGATATTCAATTTCTTTTTCCACTGTGTTTCGTAGGAGCGGTGGGAGGAGATGACGATGGAGATGACAAGGAGAAGGAGGAGGAGGCAGAGAGGGAGCGGCAGGAGGCCATCAGAGAGGCGGAAGAGCGGAGAAAGGAAAAGCATCGCAAAATGGAGGAGGAGCGTGAAAAGATGAGACAAGAGATCCGAGATAAGGTCTGTACTGCTAACAATATCATATTTTTATATATTTTAGTTCACAATTTCGCACTTTTTGAAACCATTTCTACAGTTTTTTTTTAGTTTTGTTTAATACAATTATTATTAAACAAAAATCTAAATTGAATGTTGTAATTCACTCCAAAGACTTCTTCCCGGGCTGACAAAATTTTTTTTTTTGATAGTAGCGCTTATCGAATTTCCATCTAGCTGTTTACCCTGTTGTCAATATTTGCAGTAGCGGAAGTCTTTTGGGCGAATTACAGCATTCAATTTGGATTTTCATTTAATAATAATTGTTTATTCATTGGCATTTGAATAATATCCAATATCCCAGTAATTTCCATATGTTTCGTTTAATAGTTTTTTACTCGTATTTTTTAGTTTTGTTCACACTCGTTGTATTTTTATTAACATTCTTTCATATTTTTTCATTTTTGTTAAAATTTCTCCCATAATTTTTCATTTTTGTTAACATTTTGCCATATTTTTTATCTGTTCACATTTTTTGTTCACAATTTTACATTTTTGTTTTAATTTGCCACATTTTTTATTTGTTCACCTTCGTCTTTTTTCCATTTCTCTCTACAATTTCCCACATTTCGAAAATGTTTTGTTTAATAGTTTTTTACTCGTATTTTTTAGTTTTGTTCACACTCGTTGTATTTTTAATAACATTCTTTCATATTTTTCCATTTTTGTTAACATTTCTCCCATAATTTTTCATTTTTGTCTCATTTTGCTATATATTTTTATATTTGTTTTTTTTTCATCCAGTTCACAATTTTCCATTTTTGTTTAGATTTGCCACATTTTTTATTTGTTCACCTTTGTTTTGTTCTTTTTTTTCATTTTTCTCTACAATTTTCCACATTTCGAAATCATTAACATATCTTTCCATTTTTGTTAACAATTTGCCATACTTTTTATCTATACGCGCTTGTTTTATTTCCGTCTACACTCTTTCATATTTTTCATGTTCATTTACATATTTTTATCTCATTACAAAACCATTCTCATATTTCTTTCATTTTTCTATATTTTTCAATTCTCGTTCACATTTATTTGTTGTATT
>NW_024090798.1:0-25871 GCF_014356525.2 Nilaparvata lugens
TGTTTAATACTTCAAGATATATTAGAATATTTCAATTTAATCACGGTTAAATTTAACAGACGAACGTGCAACCTTGCCCTGATACTCTGAAAAACTGTTTAATACTTCAAGGAATATTAGAATATTTGAATTTAATCACGGTTAAATTTAACAGACGAACGTGCAACCTTGTCCCTGATATTCTGAAACACTGTTTAATACTTCAAGGAATATTAGAATATTTGAATTTAATCACGGTTAAATTTAACAGACGAACGTGCAGCCTCCCCATGATACTCTGAAACAAGGTAGGAAGGGCTCAACAAATTAATGCACCTTTAATCATTTTACAGATGGAAATTAATTGAAAGTTGTATTTGTTGAAATGCTAATCAATAAATAATTATTATTAAACGAAAATTCCAATTAAATGCTGTAAATCACCCCGAAGACTTCTGCTACTGCAAATATTGACAACACGAGTTAATTAGGAGAGGTACTGGGTTCGATTCCCGGGCTGACAAATGATTTTTGTATAATAGTGCTCATTGAATTTCCATCTATAGTGGCGTCCACGTTATAATGGCAGTGGATAAAGATAGAAGAAAAGCGATGCCGAATCTCTGCATTGATTAATTATATTTCTACACAGTCAAAAACATAATTGTCATCGTTGTGGACCTAGAAAAGGATAGTACCACTGGCTTTGTCGAATGATAGACAAGGATAGCAAAACCAAAGTTGAGCAAATACTGTCATTATAACGTGGACCTCACTATAGCTGTTAACCCTGTTGTCAATATTTGCAGTGGCAGAAGTATTGGGGGTGATTTACAGCATTTTATTGGGATTTTCGTTTAATAGGCCATATTTAAACATTTTGTTGCAAAGGAAATAAAATATTGGAGAATCATTAAAACGTTTAACAGTTGGTCTACCTGATAAATTAAATCATTTTCCAATCTCCCGCCATTTTTCCCGCCCTTTTTTTAACTACCAACTGTCACAAGTTAATTATTGTGAAAAAGGGTCTCGGATTCAATTCTATTATTTACTTGGAACACTCAATTATTTTCTACCTGTAATTTTTTTTTGAAAAAATGGTTTTTGAACCCCTATATTTATCTTCCCGTTGTATCTCAACGAAATAAATTACTACAATTGGAATTTTCAATAGCTTGAAACCTATAATATTAATAACTACGTTTTGTTTTTCAATAGCTGACTATTTTTCCTTTATAAATATTACAGTTGCTGTATTGTTTATAGCTTATAATGATAGCAATTTGTTTGCCTATAAATGCAAACTTATTATTCTTTATTCCGGAAGAAGAAGAAGAAGAAGAAGGAGAAGAAGAAGAAGAAAAAGAAGAAGAAGAAGAAGAAGAAAAAGAAGAAGAAGAAAAAGAAGAAGGAGAAGAAGGAGAAGAAGGAGGAGAAGAAGAAGAAGAAGAAGAAGAAGAAGAAGAAGAAGGAGGAGGAGGAGGAGGAGTAGTAGGAGAAGGAGAAGGAGAAGAGGTAGAAGAAGAGGAAGAAGAAGCATCAAATGAGAATATAAAGCGAAGGAGAATGAGGACTAGAAAGGGAGGAGAAGAAGAAGAAGAAGAAGAGACGAAGAAAAAGAAGAAGGAAGAAGAAGAGACGAGAAGAAGAAGAAGAAAAGAAAAAGAAGAAGAAGAAGAAGAAGAAGAAGAAGAAGAAGAAGAAGAAGAAAGAAGAAAATAAGAAGAAGAAGAAGAAGAAGAAGAAAAGAGAGAAGAAGAAGAAGAAGAAGAGAAGAAGAAGAAGAAGACGAAGAAGAAGAAGAAGAAGAAGAAGAAGAAGAAGAAAATAAGAAGAAGAAAGAAGAAGAAGAAAGAAGAAGAAGAAGAGAAGAAGGAGAAGAGAAGAAGAAAGAAGAAGAAGAAGAAGAAGAAGAAGAAGAAGAAGAAGAAGAAGAAGAAGACGAAGAATATAAGAAAAGAAGAAGAAGAAGAAGAAGAAGAAACGAAGAAAGAAGAACAGAAAGAAGAAGAAAAGAAGAAGAGAAGAAGAAGCAAGAAGAAGAAGAAGAAGAAGAAGAAGAAGAAGAAGAAGAAGAAGAAGAAGAAGAGAAACAAGAAGAAGAAGAAGAAGAGAAAAGAAGAAGACGAAGAAGAGAGAAGAAGAAGAAGAAGAAGATAAGAAGAAGAAGAAGAAGAAGAAGAATAAGAAGAAGAAAGAAGAGAAGAAGAAGAAAGAAGAAGAAGCCAGAAGAAGAAAGAAGAAGAAGAAGAAGAAGAAAGAAGAAGAAGAAGAAGAAGAAGAAGAGAAGAAGAAGAAAAGAAGAAGAAGAAGAGAAGAAGAAGAAGAAAAGAAGAAGAAGAAGAAAGAAGAAGAAGAAGAAGAAGAAGAAGAAGAAGAAGAAGAAGAAAGAGAAATAAGAAGAAGACGAAAAGAGAAGAAGAAGAAGAAGAAGACTAAGAAGAAGAAGAAGAAGAGAGAAGAAGAAGAAGAAGAAGAAGAAGAAGAAGAAGAAAAGAAGTGGAAGAAGCAATCTTTCAATATATATCGAATATGTTGAGCAATACACCGTATTTGATTTTCAACATCATTTATTGACTTTGATAAAGTCTTCATAAATAATACGGCTTGACAGGCTACTACTACTTGTATGCAAATCTGTTTTCTCCCTCTTTCTTCTTCTTCTTCTTCTTCTTGCTCTTTTTCCCTCTCTGCTCCTACTTCATCTTCTTTTTCTCCTTCTTCTTCTTCTTCTTCTTCTTCTTCTTCTTCTTCTTCTTCTTCTCCTCCTTCTTCTAGTCCTCATTCTCCTTCGCTTTATCATTCTCATTTGAATGCTTCTTCTTCCTCTTCATCATCATCTTCTGTTTTCTTCCTTTTCTTCTCCTCCTCCTTTTTCTTCTTCTTCTTCTTCACCTTTTGCTCATGTAGATTCCTTTCTCTTCTTCTTCATGATCTTCTTTTTCTTTTCATTTTCATCCTCCTCTTCTTTTTCATTTCTCCTTGTTCACCGCCCTCTCATATTCATCCTTAACCTTCTACTTTCTTTCCTTCTTCTTCTTGTCCTCCTCCCTCTATCCCTCCTACTCAACCTTCTCCCTCCACTCCTCCTCCTCCTACTCACCCTTCCTTATCTCCCTCTCCGGCCTACTCCTCATCTTTCTCTTCACCCTTTCCCTTCTCCTCCTCCTCCCTCTCATCGTACTCTTCATCCTCCTTTTCCTTCTCCTCCTCCTCCTACTCCTCATCCTCCTCTTCCTCCTCGTCCTCAACCACCTCCTTCTTTTCCTACTCCTCAACCCCATCCAATTCTCGTCCCCTCATCATCAGTAAAGGAATTTGGTAGAGGAGTGACGAGGGAGGAGATAGGTATGAAATGAAAGAGATAGAGGAAAAAGGGAATGGAGAGAGGAGAGAGAAAAAAGAAAAGATGGAGAATGGAGAGATGAGAGAGAAGCAAGAAGAGGGAGAATGGAAAGATGTGAGAGAAGGAAGAGAAGAGAAGAGGAAGAATTGAGAGATGAGAGAGAAGAGAAGAGAGATAATGTAGATATGAGAGAGGAGGAAGAGAAGAGAAGAGAGATAATGTAGAAATGAGAGAGAAGGAAGAGAAGAGAAGAGAGATAATGTAGAAATGAGAGAGAAAGAAGAGAAGAGAAGAGAGATAATGTAGAAATGAGAGAGAAGGAAGAGAAGAAAAGAGAGATAATGTAGAAATGAGAGAAAAGGAAGAGAAGAGAAGAGAGAGAATGTAGAGATGAGAGAGAAAGAAGAGAAGAGAAGAGGGAGAATTGAGAGAAGAGAGAAGGAAGAGAAGAGAAGAGGGAGAATTGAGAGATGAGAAAGAAGGAAGAGAAGTGAAGAGGGAGAATTGAGAAAAGTGGAGAGGGAGAAATGAGAGATGAGAGAGAAGGAAGAGAAGAGAAGAGGGAGGAGAATTGAGAGATGAGAGAAAAGGAAGAGAAGAGAAGAGGGTGAATGGGTAGATGAGAGAGAAGGAAGATGAGAGAAGAGAGAGAAGAGAGAGAATGGAGAGATGAGAGAGAAGTAAGAGAAGAGAAGAGTTTGAATGAATTTCGCTTCTTTACCATGAAAATCGGAATAAAAAGTCCCTCAGTGAGAAATGAGTGTAGGGAAGTAACATAATGATACATTGAGAGTAGGCCCACGAAGCAGAGGTGAAAAGGAGAGGCAAAAACGAATTAGATCAAGGAGCAGATTGGAAACAGAATCGAAAGAGATTGATTGTTTAGTCAGTACATTTTATCAGCTCTTTGAAGGAATTTTCACACTTTTCATTCGCGAGTCAGTTTTGCACATACGGTACTTACTTTCTCATCTTATTGTACTCTATTTATTTATTTTTTTTCGCCACACTGCACAGAAAGCAGCTGTTTTCCAGTCCCTACGTAGATCTGAAAGACCTTGTTTGCAGACGACTCTCGTCTGACATCGGAAAAGGCTTTTTTTCCAGCCTAGACCAGAAAACGTACTCTTTCTAGCCGCTAACATGGAAGTCCGTAGTTAATAAGTCATCCGCTAGATCGCGCGAGTGTCCACTTTCTTCATCAGCTGAAGTCGCCATGATTTCAGTTCGAATCTCGAATTAAACTAATTTAGCATTCGCTTTGCAACCAGCGCATTCCGAATTTTCAAAAATGCTTGAAGATGACAATGCCTGTGATATTCAAGGTGAAATTTTAAAAGAATCTGAAATCCTGACTGCAAATCTTCTACCACTAAAATCAAGAGATAGGTACGATAACTTAATGAGTATTCTTTATTTTGTATTCTTTATTGTCAGCAATACCTGTAGTGTGGCAAAAAATATCGTTCCCACCACAGGCGAAAATGTATTTCCAGCTCTCAATCTTTTCTAGTCCTTGGCCTATGGCCTCGGACTTGAAAAACGATTTCGAACCAGAAAAATATAATTTTCTGCTCTAGGTGCGAAATATACTATTTCTTACAGGTACCTTGGAAAGTGACCATTCCTGCACTGATTGCAGGATTTGAGGCCTACGGCCTCGGACTTGAAAAACGATTTCGAGCCAGAAAAATATCTTTTTCTGCTCTAGGTGCGAAATATACTATTTCTTACAGGTACCTTGGAAAGTGACCATTCCTGCACTGATTGCAGGTCGCAAAGAATCACTTTTCCACTCTAGTGCGCAAAGTATTACTTTGCGTACTCATAATACTTTGCGTATTATCTTGCAGCCATCCCAATCAGCTGTTAACATTGTTGGCGTGTATTTTGAATGCGAATTTGTTCTATCCATATATTTTCTGATTTTCAAATAAATAAAAATGAGAACTCATAAAATTATACATTTTGAATATTATTCATTATTTCAAATAATATTTTTTCCATTTATAAATTGATTGGTTGAAAAATTATTTAGAAATTAAGATTTACTCAAAATTATTCAAATTTTCAAATTAATTGGATTAATTTAATTTTTAATTTGAATAAATGATCGATTATTGATTTTCAATTGGATTATCAAGTTTAAAATAAATTGAAGTTGTTATTAATAACAAAATTATACTGACAAACATTTGATGGAATTCAGCCATCATTTTACCCATAATCAACCACTTCTCATATTCAATGGTAACTGTGGAAAAAATTTAATGTGAAATACGTGCGTCTATCATTCGACAAAGCCGGTGGTACTATCCTTTTCTAGGTCCACAATTATGTTTTCCTCCACCTACTGTCTAAAGTACTTACTTTACTCCCTGAAACATGATACAAAAGTGTCACTTTTTTGCTCTCGGTAGTAAAAAACAAAAAAACTCCCTAGGGAGGAAAAGTGACTTCATTTAAATTAAATAACATGGGAAGCAACTCTATTTTAAAAACTTACATTGTAATAGGTTAGAAAGTCTAAGCTCATATGAGAAAGCATAAAGAGTTGTCTGTCATTGAGTCAACTGAATTCAATACCACAACCAGAAATTTGATCAACTCATGAAATATAATATGTTTATATAATATTATATTCTTAATATTAGTAGACAATAGAAATTTATACAATTTTTAAAATATTTTATTCTATTCAAAATACCAGCCAACAAATATTTTTGATCTGCAATTCAAATCTGAACCGCGTGATGGTGTCAGCCATTTTTGGTAGACACCCAGCTGATATAATTTATTTATTTTTTTTATTATTTTTTTATTTCATCCCAAACATCTGAATAATCAGACTGGGGATAAGTCAAAAAGAGCAACCTAAAGGAGGTTCTCAACACATATCACGTGTTGTGTACATATCACACACATATATGTGTACATAACACATATCACATATTTGTGTATAAACGAATTGTTACAACTTTGGCCGATAGATAGCGCAATCGGCAGTGCCAATCAGACGACCGGTTCTTAGGTTTTAGATTTTAGGTTATGTTGTTAGGAAACATTGTCACCAATACGTAAGTTATTAAAATGATTTTATTTGCAGTTTCTATAAAAATATGTAGATGGAGGAAAAATGTTGTGTACATCACGAGTGAAAAATACTTTTTCTTCCTCAGGAAAATTGTTGCCCTCGGCTTCGCCTCGGGCTTCAAACTTTTCCCACAGGGAGAAAAAGTCGTACTTTTCACTCTTATATATCTAGATATACAAATAACTATTTTGACGGTCTAAAAATATAATCCTTCTCTACCTCTGGAACGTTGGTAGATCGTATTTAAACAATGTAGTAAAATAATCAGCATAATATTAAATCTCAATTATAGAAATTAATTATCCAATCATTGAATTTATCCTACAAGACTTAACCTATTTCGGACTATGTGTAACCTTATCTAAATTTGGATGAGGAATAGCACAAGGTTACCTCATTTTTCCTCTCTCTCCCTATCATTTTGATGATGTACTTATTGTATAAATGGATGAATAAATATATATTTATGTATAGTCTGTCACGTTATTCTTTATTAAAATAACGATTAGCCTCCTGCTTGGCATCAGTCGGTAGAGCATGAATATTTGATATAATTATATAGTTAGGTCGTGGTTTTTTAATAGAATTCAGTCTCATAAAATCTTTATAGGCCCAGATATGAGCTTCCCTTATAACTCTTGTAATCCATTAAAAAATAAATATATATAAATATGATACTTATACTATAGTGTTGAGGAATTAAAATAAATTGCACACCATAAACATTTTGATACATATATTAAACAAATAATGCAAAAAATAGATCGAGGCAAAAATATATAAAGAGCGATAAAAAATATAATATAAAAATAAAAATAGAACAATAATTGAAATCAGTAAAATATCACAGGCTAAACTTTATGCTCTAGATTTATGGCACGAATCATTACCATGTGCCTTTATCTTAAAATCATATGCATTCTTTTGCATGTAGCTGCGATATGCGCTTGCTAATACTTGTCGACTTGGACAATTTAATTAAAAAATAGGTTCTTTAAGATCAACTTGATAAATTAGCCACTAATAATCCAAATATATATATATATATATAATTCTCTAGTACTTAGTAGATTTCTTTGTATTGAATATATATTTTATCTCAGGGTGCAAGATTCGGCACCTGACGGAATAGGTAGAGCCATTCATCTAGTGAATTAGAGCTATAACAGACTATCGCAAATTATATCGCAAATATTAAATATCATATGAATATGTTTTAATAGCCTAGATTTTATACTTCTTGATTCAATAGAATTTTCTGAAATGTATTGATCTATTTTTTCCTTCAATAAAATACCTTTAATACTAATTTTACTTGCGCAAGTATTTTTCTTATTAAATTCTTAATTTATAATAAAAACCCTTTCGACGAGCTAGCTTTGATTATTAGATAGATTCGAAGCACTAGGGCGCCCATCACTAATTCAATATTTATCACTCACGTGTCGAAAATCTTCTTATAAGCCGCCGATGTCTATCCAACTCCTTATGGTCCTGGAATACGGTAGCCGGAATCGTCTCTTCCAAGGGGTTATAAATTTATTTGAAATTGAAAATGACTTCTGCTTTACAAGAGCATCACAAAGTCTTTTAAGAAATTTAATAATTTGATCTAACTTTAACATTTACAATTTATTAGCAAGGTACTACGCTCTAAAATATTTGGGGTCCTCTCATGGTGGCATTTGGCTGGCGAGTGCTGGTTCTCCTTTCTCAATTTTACAAATCTTACTTCCGACTTTCAAATTAACATAAAATTTGAATATCTTAGTCCTCCGCCATTTAGGTTCAAATAGATCGTACAAAAAATATCAAATTATTACTTAGGTTGTGCGTTTAATAATTTCTTTGCCTTCGAGCCATATCGATAACATAGACTATACAATATTTTAACATAAATCCAGAACATTTATATAAATATATAGAAATATTTTTGAATTGGCCTACAGTTGCCGCCTATTAACTGCCGTTGTGCTATTGGTGCATGCAAATTTGATTCAGTATGCATGCGCCTGGTACCTCCTATTTCCTGAATACACTTAATTATTTTTATTAGGTTTTTTACTTATGCTCTCTACATGCTAGCTAATATTCTATACACTAATATTTGTTTCATGCTACTAATAGTTAGCCACGTGATCATGTGTTCTTTCACATTGCATACTGTTTTGTTGCAATAGAGCTCTGCCAAGGGGTTTTGGTCAGATTCTACGTTGCTCGATTGATCGATCTCTAGGTCGCCGATCCCTGAATGCATATACCTAACCTCAATCTTCAAAATATTTTATATAATAATATATTTATTAGCAACAAATTCCTTCAAATCCTTTTTAGGTTTTTGTACCGTTTAGCCAGAACAAGCTGATGCTATCTAATCTTAATTATTATCTATTTGGCGATATTAGCCAGTTACTTTATTTCAGACCTATTACTATTTCGGTTAGGGATTTTTATCTACCCAAATTCCGATATTTTACAAGTCAAAGATGTATGTATAAGATCTTCGTTTGTTGAGGTTCATAAATCTACAGTTATAAAGTTATGTGTGGAGGGTAGTACGTATATATTTATGGCGCACTTGGGGTCATATATATTGTCGGACATATGTGAGATATTATTCTCTCTCCCTCTCAGAACTTGGACAGCATTTTGATGTATGTTTTTAATTGGTTCCATTTATAAACAATTCAGTAGTGGTCAGCGAAGGGTGAGTGGGGTTGTGGAGGAGGAGGAGGAGAAGGTGGTGGTAGTGAAGGAGAATGTCAAGGAGAATGAGGAAGAGGAGAACAACATCCCTTCCTCATCTCCAACATATTCTTCCTTGTCTCCTTTTTTCCTAGAAAAGAAGATGCATCTTTGTTGTATTATTCTTCATAATTATGTTCTAATCAATAAATAATTATAATTATATTTCTAATCAATAATTATTTTCCTTGGTCAATTTAGTGTTAGTTGCTGAATCTTTCTATTTTAAAGCATTCTATTTCTCACTAAAACTCTCGTTTAAAACATCTTCTGTTTTCTCCCTTCTCTATTGTCCCCTTTCCCTTCTTCACCTCTTTCTCCTCATCCTCCTCCTCCTCCTCCTCCGCCTTCTCTACCTCCACCTCCTTCTCTTAAAAGGATAATTATTATTCATCCTTGCAAAAACAGCTGATAATAATTATTTCGTCGTTTGTTGATGATGGAAGTGATTGAGCGAGTTCATGTGTGTGGGACTGTCAAAATTATTATTCAGCTGTTGAACTTTTGTAATCATTCAATCAGGTACTTGGTGCCGGTCGCAAAAAAAGCCGGGTTATTTTCAATCCTGATTAATTTCAGTAGATCCATCTTTTTGAAATGGTCTTTTCCGATTTGTTTCACGTGATGTTAATCAGGATTAAAATTTAACCGGCTTTTGTGCAACTGGGCCTTTGTGAGGGAAATTTTTGCATTCCTCTGGGAATTAATCTCAATTTACTGTGATTAGATAGAACATTTCTGTATGAATGTTATTATAATTTCTTCTTTTGTAATACATTTTTGACCGAGCGAAGTGAGGTCTAAGATTCAAGTCGACGGTTTGGCATTTCTCTTAATGTTTGAATGTTTAAATGTTTATATGTTTATATGTTGCGCATTTACGGCGAAACGCGGTAATAGATTTTCATGAAATTTGACAGGTATCTTCCTTTTTAAATTGCGTGTTGACGTATATACAAGGTTTTTGGAAATTTTGATTCCAAGGATAATATAAAAGGGAAAAGGAGCCTCCTTCATACGCCAATATTAGAGTAAAAATCAGACTATAGAATTATTCATCATAAATCAGCTGTCTAGTGGACTATAATACTACCCGTTCAAAAACATCGTACATCTTGAAAATTTATCTTTCCATCAACGTTAGTAGACAGTTGACTATAATACTACCCGTTCAAAAACATCGAACATCTTGAAAATGTATCTTTCCATTAACGTTAGTAGACAGTTGACTATAATACTACCCGTTCAAAAACATCGAACATCTTGAAAATGTATCTTTCCATCAACGTTGTAGACAGTTGCAGCCAGACCTGATAACAGCGCTCACACTCACATTCTGGGATGACACGTCACGGTACGATAGGACAGAAAGATCTTTGTTTATTCAGGATTTTCTCTAGACATTTTTAATTGATAAATTATTTATTAATTTTTGAGGAAACATATTAACAGGTCAATGTAACTTACCGAGCGCGAGGTCTACTGTTCACAGAACTACTAGTGAAGACAATTAATGAAAAGGTATTTGATCAGCTGTTTTAGCACACTTGAAATTTGGACAATATGAATGTCAACAATGCTTGTCGTTGTCGACTGCGGAAATTTACGCATAAACGAAAATGCACCTTAATTTGGGATTGGAATTGTGTTGGGCTTGAAGCCTGTTATTCCTTCCCCAATCATTCATAGTTGAGAATTATATTGTAGTACTAGCCGTCAGGCTCGCTTCGCTCGCCATATACGTCTAGCAAGGGGGCTCCGCCCCCTGGACCCCCGACTGGATCGTCCAAAAATGAGATCAGCGGGCTCGCTTCGCTCGCCTGCATGTAGAACTCAGCTGAACCTCTGTACCGAATTTGAATTTATTATGTCAATTTGATCTCGAAATACACCTGTTACTATATTGGCGTATCTTTGGCGAACAAAATTCTTCCACCTCAGCTAAACCTGTGTACTGAATTTTTATTAATATATTTCCATCAATTATTGAAAAAGGTGAGGACACGCAGAAAAGCTGAGAAAACGCTAATTTTGGCTAATTGGATAAATTGGTATTTAGGAGGTCCTGGATAAATGCATTTCAATCTTCAACTTGGTGCCAACCTAACAAAGTCAACTCAACTTAATGCCAACCTGACAAAATTATTAATTTAGTTGCCAGTTAACAACTGTTTCGAAGAGGTACTTTCTCTAGATTATAGTTCTATATTAACATAAATGGTATGGACATTCCAATTAAACATTTAAGATATTGGAATAAGATGAATATACATGCTAAATAGATGAACTTTGAACCCTTAAAAACCACCCTTAGAGTTAAAATATTGCCAAAAGATTTCTTAGTGCGCCTCTAAAGAGCCAACTGAACATACCTACCAAATTTGAACGTTTTTGGTCCGGTAGATTTTTAGTTCTGCGAGTGAGTGAGTCAGTCAGTCAGTCAGTGAGTGCCAAAGACCTTAAAGAGATATAGACCCACAATGCCTATGCCTTCCCAATGATAGCTCTTACTTGAAATTGAAGGCCGCCATTGGGGTATTTTAGCACGAGATATTATATCTATATATGTTTGTAATACAATAGATCACAAAGGCATTGGTGGCATTGGTATGTAATAATCTTATGGGTTGCCCCCTCAATGGCGGATTTCAATTCCAAGTACGACACTAGCGCTGCATGTGAGTCTATGCATCTTTAAGGTCTTTGGTGAGTGCCATTTAGCTTTTATATATATAGATCTACAATGTGTAAATAAATAAACTGTATTTGATTTTCAGGTGTTGTGGTGTGATATCAGCTGCAGATGATATGTGGTGGGCTGAGCAGCTGATTGGCAAGAGCAAGCACTGACATCTCTTATGGCTACTTCTGCACTCGTTTGCCTAAAACCTCTTAAAGCACGTGAGTCAACACTCTCATTATACTAATTATACTTATTATTCATCTCAATTTCGGTTCTCCTCAAAATAACAAGTCATGAAACCAGAATAAAGTTCTATAATACTATTGCAGTTCCGACTCTGCTTAACGAAGTCAGAATTGGATTCACAAACGTAGAATGGACAGTCGAATTCAAGCTGCAGAAATGAGGTTTCTAAAACTGCGTTTACACCGGAGTTAATAACACAAGTTTTTAACATTTTCGTTATCAACTGATGTTAATTACAAAAGTTAATAACATCATGTTGAGTTGCGTTTACACCGGAGTTGATAACATGAGTTATTAATAAAAAGTTGTCAACTTGACTGAATCGACAAAAATTTCTCGTAACAAGAGTTAATATCTCGTGTTTTCAACAGAAAATTCCTTGTTATTAACAAGATTTATGTTATCCATCGAGAGTCGGTAAAGATCAAGAAAATGTGTTATGTTAATAACAAAAGCCTCTTTTATCACATTAACTTTTGTTAATAACAGGTTACTATCTTCCCCGCAACCCCCTCGCCCAGCATCCCTACCCTACAAGTACAGCTGTTCCCTAATAACTACAGCTGCAGACAAAACACGTGACAAAGTTATTAACTTTTGTTGATAACAAAACTAGCAGCCAAAAGAAAATGTTATTAACTTATGTTGAAAACTTTTGTTTTAAACTCTGGTGTAAACGCATAATAATTTTATTTACATTAGATCAGATGAAGATCATTATGTTAATGATTACACATGTTTCAATTTAAAGTATTTTGAAGACAGTTTTTTGCTTTTTATTCCAGCTGTTATATCATATGAATACTCTCGTTAAATGAAATCATATGGAAGTCATATTGATAACAAGATATTGCTAATAACAAGGAATTTTCTGTTAGAAACACAAGTTATCAACTTTTTCAAGAGAGTTTTTTGTCGATTCAGTCAAGTTGACAACTTATCATTAATAACTCATGTTATCAACTCCGGTGTAAACGCAACTCAACATTTGACTTTTGTAATTAACATCAGTTGATTAAAAAAATGTTAAAAACTTGTGTTATTAACTCCGGTGTAAACACAGCTTAAGGAGTGTATTTGGCTGCACTAGAGTTGATAGAATCAGAAATACTGATATGAGGTTTTATCGGTTGCTCCTATGGAAAAAATATTCAAAATAGACGCAACTGGTGCAGTCATTTGGATAGAATGTCACCTGGAAGAATGCACCTTGAAGTCCAAAAATATGGACCTACAGGGAAAAGAGATGTAGGGAGGGGCCAAGAAAGAGATGGGTATCGGAACAGGCTAATTAATAAACCTAATGAAGATGATGAATATCTGTTTTCATAGAAATATTTCATTTCTTAAGTCAACCGCCAAAATTCAAAATTTTCAAATAATTGACCGAGGGATGTCAGGTCTGAGGGCAGGTTTCCGAGCTCGGGATTTAGCTAAGTTCTAGACTTTGAACAGCTGGACTCAGAAAATTGAGCTCCAAAACGGGGCGTAGTCGTTGTTTTAATGATAATCTCTATTTTCTCATTTCTATGATTGGAAACGTTTTTCCTTGATAAATAAAACATACCTAAATAGTGTTCTCCTATCTTTCTCCACTGCCATTATAACGTGGACCTCACTAAAGATAACGCATACCAGAACGACTTTAATCACAGCTCTCTACCATAGAAGGCGGTGGAAAAAGGAACTTGGCAACTATGGCTTCCTATCATTTCCACTGACTTTACAACTCACTAATTTTTCTTATCCTAAAATATTAATTAATATTATTGATTAGCAGGTAACCCGTGCTCCGCAAGAGTTTGATTAAAACTTTGACAAACTGAAAACTTGACCTACTGAAATCTTGAAGAATTCAAAATAGGCCTATAACCATCCTCGGCTAATTGAGAATCAATACGCAAAAATGTCAAGTTAACCAGTTGAGTAGTTGAGACGTGATGATGCGTGATTCGTGAATTTCCTATCCCCTACCTGTATAAGCCAGTTCATTCCTTTATTATATTTATAACTAGTAGCTCTGTGAACAGTAGACCTCACGCAGTATTCTCATCCACAAGTACCTAATTGAAACTATAGACCTTATGGAAATACAGCAATAGACTGGCTTCTCCACACATCTGTGTAATCACTTGTCAGCTGATTTATGATGAATGATTCTATAGTCTGATTTTTACTCTAATATTGGCGTATGGAGGAGGCTCCTTTTCCCTTTTACATTATCCTTGAAATGCAAAATTTCCAAAAACCTTGTATATACGTCGACGCGCAATTAAAAAAGGAACATACCTGTCAAATTTCATGAAAATCTATCACCGCGTTTTGCCGTAAATGCGCAACATATAAACATTCAAACATTTAAACATTAAGAGAGATGCCAAATTATAGATAAACTTTGTTATACAGTTGAACTTTTTTTAAATAGATTCGAACAAATATAAACACTTTCCAAACATTAAGATCTTTATCCATTTGAAGCATATCCATCAAAATTGATATTGCTACTAACAATGTTCACAAAATTAATGTTCAATGAACTTAATTCCGAAGTCAAAAGTGTAAATTTGAAGTGATGTGCTTACTATAACTTTAGTGTTCGGTTTCCCATTAGGGAGCTTTGGACTATATACGGCGAGGTGGAACTACCCTTGGGTCTTCCCACCATTCAAAGCCATACCCTAATAATAATAATAATAATGTTCACAAAATACAATTAAAACATGTAACATTAAAATGTAAATTAAATGACACTTTCCAAACATCAAATCTAACTTCAAAATATCCATACATGGTTGTAAGAAGGTTTTCGCACGAGATAACCTCATAAAAGACGTGAAATTGACATGAAAAGTTTCTCAAATGGAAAACTGACTTTCAATATTTATTGGAAAAATTTTCTAGTTTCACTCCCCAACTGTCTTATAAATTTCTTGAAGGAAAATTCATTCCAATAGAGTCATTATCATTCCTTATATATAACATCAATACTAACCATTCAAACAATACTGAAATTTGTAAGTGAATTACAGTACTATTTCAGAACTGTGAGATCAAAGTCGAATTGTCAGTATTGCTCACGATAAACGCCAATGCTGCCCATTTAAAAAACAATGACAATATGAAGTGAATTTCATCACTATTTCTCATGTGAGATTCAAGTTAATCTGTCAGAATGTTTCATAAAATAACAGAATTCCTTCCTATTGAATTAACGCTGACAATTTGGAAGTGTATTTCACTACAAAAACTTGAATATTAATATCGAGAGTTCTTTCAAATATTTCACAGCACAGACAAGTATGTAAAACTTTTGCTTTGAAATTTGAAAGTAAATTTAAATTATTGTCGAACTTTTATTTTTGTCGTCAACTTTTAGCACCGGGAATCGACTTGAGTCACGTAAGTTATAGTGAAATTCACTTAAATCTGTCAGGTTTTTTCATATAAGAAACACCTTAGCTCCCTATGCATCCAATGCTGACAGGGGTACGAATTTGATTAGAGGGAAAATTAGGACAAGAAATTTATTGGCAGGGAAATTTTCAATTGGAAGATGAATGGCGGTGTTGCGTGATAATAGGTAATAGTGGGGGGATAAATTTACCTGTTTTGCAAAGTAGGGAAATTTTCTGAGGGCCAGCTATTTACGTTGAGGTATAGCAAAGAGATATAATGAATTTTCAAATAGAATTTCCAAGTGGTATTGGCTAGGAATAGTAGAAACATGTTGTTGTAAATTGTTAAAGCATTTTAAAAGGCAAATTGATAATTTTAGAATTTTAATAATTCAATTTTATTCAATTCAATTTCAATTCACAATACAAAGCACAAGATACATAGCCAACATATCTAAAAACAGATTTGTGAATATTTTCCCCACATAGACGGATCTGTGTGTGGAGAATGAGTAACAGTACAAGAAGTAGCCTAAAATAAAATAATAATAAGTATAATATATCTATTTACATATATGAATGATAATAATAATAATAATTTTAAATTCATACTATCACTAATTATTGTGTTTACATTGAAAATATTCTGGTTAAGCTGCCTCTACACCTAAGTTATTAACAAAATATTAATAACTTAATCCTTATAGATTCTAATATCGGGGACCGAGCTTCGCTCTGGAGTACAAAAGCATAAAAAATTCATTACGAAAGAAGAAATTATAATAACATTCATACAGAAATGTTCTATCTAATCACAGTAAATTGAGATTAATTCCCAGAGGAATGCAAAAATTTTCCTCACAAAGCCCCAGTTGCACAAAGGCCGTTAAATATTAATCCTGATTAATTTTACGTGAACCAGATCAGAGAAGACCATTTCAAAAAGATGGATCTACTAGAATTAATCAGGATTGAAAATAACCCAGCTTTTTTGCAACCGGCACTAAGTACCTGATTGAATGATTACAAAATTTCAACAGCTGAGTCATAATTTTGACACAGTCCCACACACATGAACTCAATTCCATCACCAACAGACTACTAAATAATTATTATCAGTGGTTTTTCCAAGGATGAATAATAATTATCCTTTCAATGTCTTTCGGTGTGTTTTCCCAGGGATGAGACCTAGTGCAATCGAATCTTCATATCATAAACCTACGTTTTCCAAATTTCGTGAAAATCGTTAGAGCCGTTTTCGAGATCCGTTGAAAATAAATATATACCCATATAACCATATAACCAGATAACCATATAAATTTAATTATATAAATACAGAAATTGCTCGCTTAATATAATTGACCGAGCGAAGTGAGGTCTAAGATTCAAGTCGACGGTTTGGCATTTCTCCTAATGTTTGAATGTTTAAATGTTTATATGTTGCGCATTTACGGCGAAACACGGTAATAGATTTTCATGAAATTTTGCAGGTATGTTCCTTTTTTAATTGCGCGTCGACGTATATACAAGGTTTTTAGAAATTTTGTATTTCAAGGATAATATAAAAGGAAAAAGGAGCCTCTTTCATACGCCAATATTGGAGTAAAAATCAGACTATAGAATTATCCATCATAAATCAGCTGACAAGTGATTACACAGATGTGTGGAGAAGCCAGTCTATTGCTGTATTCCATAAGGTCTATAGTTTCAATCAGGTACTTGTGGATGAGAATACTGTGTGAGGTCTATTGTTCACAGAACTACTAGTAGAGTAAAAATCAGACTATAGAATTATTCATCATAAATCAGCTGACAAGTGATTACACAGATGTGTGGAGAAGCCAGTCTATTGCTGTATTTCCATAAGGTCTATAGTTTCAATCAGGTACTTGTGGATGAGAATACTGCGTGAGGTCTACTGTTCACAGAACTACCAGTAGGATATCAAATCAGATATACCAGGATGACTGACTCGAATCACAGCTAACTCTAGAAGGCGGTGGGAAAAGAAAAGTAGCAACAATGCCGTCCTATCATTGCCACTGATTTTCTAACCCCTATAGTCTATTTCCAGTAGTCTGGAAGTGGATTTTATTTGAAATTAGCATAGAAACCAGGGCAGTTACAATAGCCAACGATATTACTATTAAAAACAGGGATGATTTATTTGTCTGACCCCCTAATATATACAACACATTATCTTCTTCATTCCAAAGAGAGAGAGAGAGAAGGAGAAAGAGAGTGTGAGAGTGTGTGTGTGTGTGAAGGGCAGGAGTGGGAGAGAGAAAGAGCCATAGTGAAAAGAAGGAGTGGTAGAGATAGTGTTATAGTGAAGGGCAGAAGTGGGAGAGAGTGACAGAGAGAAAGATTGATTGAGTACTTCATTTATGTAGATTACAATATATACTGGCTTATACACTTATATACAATAGCTTACAATACAGCAAAATTATAGATGAATTTACATAATATAGACTAAGAAAATAATTATTGAACTGTATATGATATGAAAATGCAGTTTGTAATTTAATAACTATAGATAATAATCATATTGTTATGCATCTACATAAATTGGCGGAGCTTTGGACATATCAATGTCCATTCTTCGGAAAGAATATTAAAAATATCCTCCCCACTAACTCTCTACCAAAAGAGAGAGAGATAGAGAGAGAGAGCGAGTGAGAGTGAGTAAGGGACTGAGAGACTCAGTTTTCTTTGGAATAAATTTCTGTGGTCGGAGTTTTATTTGTAAAACTGTATCAAACGTGAATTCATTATATCTCAGGAATACTGACTAATTTGGAGGTAGAATTTATTTTAGTTTACTTTGTAGTGAAATTGGTGATTGTATATATTGTTTCTCTGTCCAAACTGTCAGCATTGATTTTATGGGAAGCATTAATGATATAATATAAGGAATACTGACAATTTGAGTTTATCTCACAAGTACAGGGTGTTTCAGAGTAACGGGGAATTTTGAAAGTTAAATAATTTCAAGTAAAACAAATCTTTGAATGAAATTTTTCATATCATTCAACAGTAAGAATAATGCCATTTTAGAATGAATAATACCGTAACATTTATTTTTTGAAGATGACATCTTGCAGGTGTATTCCTTTTCTACGCAAACATTCCTGTAGTCTCTCCATCACATTGTCCATGCATGGTTTGACATAACATTACAATTGGAATTTGAAATCGATCCTCGAATTTTGGCTTTCAATTCTCCATTTTTTATTGTAGTTTGTCTGGTTTTCTTCTGCTTCTTTTCCTATCTCTTCTATTTGGTAGAGAGTTAGTGGGGAGGATATTTTTAATATTCTTTCCGAAGAATGGACATTGATATGTCCAAAGCTTCGCCAATTTATGTAGATGCATAACAATATAATTATCTATAGTTATTATATTACAAATTACTTTTTCATATCATATACAGTTCAATAATTATTTTCTTAGTCTATATTATGTAAATTCATCTATGATTTTGCTGTATTGTAAGCTATTGTATATAAGTGTATAAGCCAGTATATATTGTAATCTACATAAATAAAGTACTCAATCGATCAATCAATTCTCTCTTCTTGGTGGTTTATCTTATTGGTTTATTTTCGAATTTCATGTTATTTGTAAGAACATGAGTGAAATATTTTTAAGAAGGCAAAATAATCCATTAACATAATCCAATATCCTTCGAATTGTAGAAATTGGACGTAACTTACGTATATTATTTTTCGCCACACTGCACAGAAAGCAGCTGTTTTCCAGTTCCTACGTAGATCTGAAAGACATTGTTTGCAGACGACTCTCGTTTGACGTCAGAACAGGTTTCTTTCCGGCCTAGGCCGGAAAGAGTACCCTTTCCAGTCGCTAACATGCAACTAAGAAAGGTGATCAAAAAAACAGCTGATCAAAAAACTTTCCATTATTTGTGTTCATTATTCAATAATTAAAACATTTATAATAATATCATCTTATTGTCATTTGAAAGAAAAAAAGTATAAACTCAACCTCCCACATAATTGAACATCATCTTTTAGGTTATTTAGACAAATCAGAATAAAAAATAAAAATACTTGGACAATTTCCTGATATTCAGATTACCTCAGATTTGCTAGAGCTATCACCTTCCACTTCTGCTTTCGGAAGTGCTTAGTAAACAACTATTCTCATATAAATATTGTTTATTTTTGTGTGTGGCGAAAAATAGCGTTCACACCACGGGCAAAAATGTTTTTTCGCCCCACTTGGATGTAATGAGCTGGTTTTCGTGCGTCATATGGAGGCCGAAAATGATTGTTTTCTGACCAGGCCGGTAAAATTTTTACGGCCCTAGGGCTGTAAAGTAACCTTGAAGTCAGCTGATTCTGATTTGATGTGAACGTGTTTACAAAATAGTTTATGAAACGGAATCAGTTTATGCTTCTAGAATTGAATAAAGTACCTATTCTGCAATAATATACTATCATTTTTTTTTGGATGAATGAAATGCAGATAAGATAATTATATATTATAAACTATTCAAATTTCATTTTCAGAGTAGGATAGAACTTCCAACCTAAACTTCCCAAGTCGATGACAACAAGCATTGTTGACGTTGACATTCAGATTGGCCAAATTTCAAGTGTGCTAAAACAGCTGATCAAAAAACTTTCCATTATTTGTGTTTATTGTTCAATAATTAAAACATTTATAATAATATCATCTTATTGTCTTATGAAAGAATAAAAAAGTAAACTCAACCTCCCACATAATTGAACATAATCTTTTAGGTTATTTAGACAAATCAGAATAAAAAATAAAAATACTTGGACAATTTCCCGATATTCAGATTACCTCAGATTTGCTGGAGCTATGACCTTCTTTTTGCTTTTGACTTTTGCTTTCGGAAGTGCTTAATGAACAATTATTCTCATATATGTATTGTATATTTTTCTGTGTGGCGAAAAATAGCGTTCGCACCACGGGCAAAAATGTTTTCGCCACACTGCACAGAAAGCAGCTGTTTTCCAGTCCCTACGTAGATCTGAAAGACCTTGTTTGCAGACGACGTCAGAAAAGGGTTTCCTTTCCGGTCTAGGCCAGAAAGTTGTCTCTTTCCAGCGCTTATGGCTGGAAACAACGCGCTAATTATTATTAATAAGTCATCCGCTAGATCGGGCGAGTGTCCACTTTCATAATAAGCTGAAGTCGCCATGATTTTAGTTCCAGTTTCGAATCAAACTAATTCGCTTCGCAACCAGTTTTATTCAATTATTTATTGTTGATTAGTGCATTCCGAATTTTCAAAAATGCTTGAAGATGACTGTGGTATTCCAAGTGAAATTTTAAAAGAATCTGAAATCCTGACTGCAAATCTTCTACCACTAAAATCAAGAGATAGGTACGATAGCTTAACGAGTATTCTTTATTTTGTATTCTTTATTCATTTTGTCAGCAATACCTGTAGTGTGGCGAAAAATATCGTTCGCACCACGGGCAAAAATGTTTTTCCAGCTCTCAATCTTTTCTAGTCCTCGGCCTACGGCCTCGGACTTGAAAACCGATTTCGAGCTGGAAAAATCTCATTTTCTGCTCTAGGTGCGAAATATACTATTTTCCGGGCTCTCAATCTTTTCTAGTGCTCGGCCTACGGCCTCGGACTTGAAGACCGATTTCGAGCCGGAAAAATCTCATTTTCTGCTCTAGGTGCGAAATATAGACTATAGACGATTTGAGAAAAAAATTTAAAGCTAGTATTATAACCAGCTAGTATATAAGCCAGCTCTTCCTATTATTAAATTAAAGAATACAATTATTAAAGAAGAAGAAGAAAAATAAGAAGAAGAGTTTGATGAAGGAGAGAGGAATCAAGAATATGAAGAAGAAGAAGAAGGACAAGAGAGAATAAGTGGAATGAGAAGAGAGAGACAAAATGGTGGAAATATATTTGTGTCAATATAGTGTTGAAAGTTACAGTTGACTAAGTTTTGGAAGCCCTAAACAAAGGGTTGCACTCATATTCCTTGCCAACAGTGTCTGGCTGCTGCTTGCTAACTGGGCACGAATTAAAATTATTCTAGTCTGTCTCCTCCTCCCCCTCCTACTCTCCTTCTCCTCTTACTCCTCCTCCTCCTTCACCACCTCCTCCTTCATAATGTTTCCATTTTTCCCCGCTCTTCTTCACGGTTTCGTCTTTTTCCTCCTCCTCCTACTTCATCTTCTACTGCTCCTTCTCATCCTCTTTCTCACTCTTCTCCTTTTTCTCATTCTTTTCCTTCTCCTCCTCCTCCTCCTCCTCCTCGATCCAACAATCTTCGGGCTCTTCATCTTTGATGTATTTCAGTTATATACGTACATTTTTTGATGTTATTGTGAGAGTCAATGACAGACAAGATCTGGCAACGTTGCTGAGCTAGAATAGGATAGCACTATTGGACAGTAGTGGAGTTTTGAGAGAGCTGCCTAACCAATAGAAATCGAGGGGTGTGGCCTCCCCCCTCCACCCCCCCATCCCCAGTCGGCCATTTTGGCCCCGCCCCCAGCCAATAGGAATCAAGGGGCGTGGCCACGCCCCCTCCACCCCCCCTGCCCTAGTCAGCCATTCCCCCTCCACCCCCCCAGCCTAGTCAGTCTTTTGGTACCGCCCCCTCCACCCCCCCAGCCCCAGTCGGCCATTTTGTCCCCGCCCCCAGCCAATAGAAGCAAGGGGCGTGTTCAAAATGGCGTCGTGCCCCCCCCCCCCAACCAATAGGAAGAGGCCATGTAGCAGGTGTCCATCTCCCCTACCCAGCATGGGTGTGTTCAAAATGGCGTCCCCCTTCCCTAGTGCCCCCACCAATAGGAAGCAGTGTCCCCAACGGTTCCCCAGCGGCGGCGGCGGCCATCTTTGTTTTAGCAGGTGTTAACTGACATCTGCTGCCCCAGTTAACACCTGCTTAATTTGCATATTAAAAATATCCCCACATTAAAATCTTTAAAATCTCTCAAACTACACTACTACTAATCTATTTCCCAGTCATATTTTTTTCTTTTTTTTCCTGCATCACTTGGTCGCCTATCACTGAACATTCTTTTCAAAACAACTCTTGCACCTGATCAGAATTCAAATTATGTTGTACAGCTTCACTCATGTCAAAGATGTACCTCTTTTTTACATATTGTGCAATCAAATAGTATGAAAAGTTGAACAACTGTTCATTTAAATATTTCTGAAAATCTTCACCTTTCATAATCATCTGCATAATGTCATCTTTTAGCTTTTGGTGAGAAGCTGAATTTTTTCATCAAGTTTCTTTTGCACCTCAGCCAACATAATATTGAATGTTGATTCTAGATTAACTACTTTCAAATTATAATCTTGCCTGTTAATAAAGTTATTATTTTGTGCAATTAGATTGTCTTTTAATTCTTTCAATTTAGTTTCTAGCAAGTCTGTATCAACATGTTTTAAACAATTGTTTTTACTTTGTTGTTCACATAATGTCTTCAATTCGTCTGATTTCTGATCAAACAACGACCTACTAACATACTTTAGCTCAATATCATCACTAATTGATTTAGACATGTTTTTCAATTGTGAATCGAAATACTGTTTTTGTTGTGCTATCTCCTTCAATATATCAGACATTGAATGCAATTTACTTTCAAACACTTTTTTAGTAATTAAATCAGACTGTAGTTTTTGGAATATACTAGTTGATATTGCAAGTAATTTGCTGTCTAAATATTTCCTATCTACTAACAGATGATTCAGATTGCAATTTAGTGATATATTTGTTGATATTTCAAGCAATTTACTGTCCAAGTATTCTTTGTTAACTAGCGGTGATGATTGATCAGTCTGTAGTTTTTGTATTATACTAGTTGAAACTTCCTTTAATTTACTATCCAAGTATTCTCTGTTAACTAGCGACGCGACCACATGGATCAGACTGTAGTTTAGTGAATATATTTGATGATATTTCAAGCAATTTACTGTCCAGTATTCTCTGTTAACTAGCGGCGACAATGGATCAGACTGAAGTTTATTGAATATATTTGATGATATTTCAAGCAATTTACTGTCCAAGTATTCTCTGTTAACTAGCGGTGACAATGGATCAGACTGAAGTTTATTGAATATATTTGATGATAATTCAAGTAGTTTACTGTCTAAATATTCTCTACTTGCTGCCACTAATGATGATGATGTTGCTGCTGCTTCTGCTGCTTCACAACCACTGTTTAAAACTAATGGTGCTGTTGTATTAAACACATGATGTGTCCTACCAAATCGATCTATTGTACTACTCACTGCAGTGGTGGCGCTACTGCCCGACATCTCTATTCTTGTCAAGTGTTAACACATACTAACGACTAAAAGCAGCAACATTGCCACCTAATATAATACCACTTTCTTTCAGTTCTTCAATAATAGAAGCTATTTCAACTGAATGTGATCTATTTCCCGCCTGCTGTGATGAAAGCAGAATATCTATCTCTATCAGTTCATTTGGATTATCCCAGTAGACATACTGTCGACTAGTAGATTCATTTCTTATAAAACCCATACCACTAACAGCTGCCGCTGCATCATCAATCCTAGATCTTTTTCTTTTCCTACTACTACTCGATGGAAATAAAGATTGAATAATTTGTGATTTATAGCCTGTATTTCTCTTTACATAACCGCGTCTATCTAAATGAGCAGCGGTAAGCTGCAATATATTACGATATTTTTCTTAAATCACGTCTGTGTACAGTTTCTGATCAGGCTGTTTTTTAAATAGAAGTTCACACAAACCAACTGTTACACGATACTTATTATTATTGTCGATAATTAAATAACCATTGGCAATACTAATATCTTTACACCCATATAGTATTCATTTACTTTACTATCATAACATATACCATAAGATATACAATTATTCATTTTTTCATTATGAAATTCACGTATATACTCATCAATAAAATCCACTGTTATTGTTGTTTTATTCAAAATATCACTTACATTAGATCTATTCAAACCCTCATCCACATCCATTTCCTTGACCGTATCTTTCTCCTCCTCCTCCTCCTCCTCCTCCTCCTCCTCCTCCTCCTCATCGTCCTCTGATTCTTCTTTAAGTCTGCTGCTACTAGTGTGTGCATGTTGTACAAGTGTATCTTTCAATTGTTTTAGTGGATTGATAATTGGTTCTAATGATTTTTGTCTAATCGAATCATTTTCCCTAATCATACTAGTTAATGATCTATGTTTATTAATAATTGACTTACGCAAACCTTTTATCCTGTCAATTACTTTACTAGTATGACAATGATGATCACGTTGCACTAGTCCTCGCCGGCGCCCTCCTCTTTGTTTTTTTCTTTTTTTATTTAATTTTACGCATATTGCTAGTAGTAGTAGAACGATATTTATTTCTTTCACCTACACTGGCTCAACAACAAATGATGAGAATTGACACATGTCAATTGGTGGTGGTGCTGCTGCTATACACACTTGGATCAATATACTTACCAAGACAATTACGATATTACCAGCATCTGGTTTACACTCAGTGAAATTGAAATAACTATGATTTCCGCTTTGCCATACATGTGAACATAGATTCTGAATGCAACAAATGTCATATCAGTTCCGACAAAATCCCTAAATATTAGTTTTAAATTGTTCATATCCATTTTTAAAATAATCAGCATAATTTGCATTGTCTTCTGAATGATGTTTTGAAATTGCGCCATAGCTTTGAATTAAGTACACACAATCTATGCTTTTTGTGTCTGCCCATTGTGAAAAAATTACGTATTTGCGGCACACGTGTAACATTCAAATCGTCAAAAATTATCAGTGAATGAGTGTCGATAATCATTCGGTTGCGGTATACATTCAATATTGTCAGATTGATAGTAGTTTACACACGAGTTTTTTGAAAAAACAATGTCCAATAGTTTATATTTTTCCCTGATACAAAGACTTACTGAACAAGTATAGGTTTTTGAATTTTAATCCATTTTTTATCGAATATAAATTCAGCAGTACATTTGTCTTTTCCACATTTGATGCCCGCAAATTAGAATTCGCTGAACTTGGCAAAAACTCACCATGCTTTTTTTCTATCTAGACAATTTTTGCCGCCCACTTGTTTTGTATCTACAATTAGATTATCAAGTTAACTATTGCTATTGACTCTTTTGCTGTCGTCATAATAATAACTCTTGCGCGCGGGCGCGCTTGCTGTTTACCCATGCGTGTCTACAGTTCAACTATGCTGTTAACATCGCTACATCCAATGTGTGTGTGTGTGTGTGTGTGTGTGTGTGTATGTGTGTGTGTGTGTGTATACTACAAGCGGTTTATAATGAAGAAAACACGCACATACAATGTTCACAGTTTATTAAAAATACTAGATACATACA
>NW_024090799.1:0-22385 GCF_014356525.2 Nilaparvata lugens
TGTAGCTTACGCTCGATTGCACTATGGACGGAGTCGCACTCCATTTGCGTATGGCCTTTTTCCAGAAATTTTTGCTCAATCACAATATTGAGTGATTTTGCAGCTGAAAGTAATGCGTTGGCCATGATGATGTTGCGATTTTGGTACGTGCAGCCATCACTATAGATAACAACAGAATTTTTCTCATCTCTACAATGATTTTTCAAGTAGTCTACTAAACATGATGCAAAGCTTGAAGCACAAAGATCAGTGTCTATTTCAGAAAACCAGAAGCATTCTACATGTCTATTAATGATATTCATTACAGTGAAATTATGGCAAGTTAGTTTTGTTCTATAGTAGACCGCACTAGCATTTAGAGAGGGGCTAACTTTCACAGATTGTAAATCCATAGTCAGCACTGTACATTTGTCTTCCTTTCCGAGATTTTTGTCCATTTCCTTTTCAGATCTAGCTCTATCTTTTTTGTTTTTGTGATCATTAAAATCATTTTCGTTCAAGTTTCCCACTTCATACTTACAACAGGTGTCACACTTATCTTTCTTTAGTTGATGAATTGCAAGATTTTTATTTTTGAATATCTCACAAAATACTTTAGTGCATAAAGGCTTTACATCATTCTCTCTACAATAAGTTGTGAACATTGCATACAATTGTGCAAAATTTTTTATTCCTGGTTCCAAAAAAATTCTTGTTGTATCCCGTCTTGCATAGTGGGATGGCAATTTGGGAAGACAATCCAAAAATTTTTCAACAATGCTTCTTGGATTTTCTATTCCATTCTCCTTTTCTCTTCTCAATCTTGAAACTCGTCTTGATGAATTAAGGACACTCTGTGAAGCATGCATTCCATCAGACCCATTCTTTATCCAATAAGATACTTGATACTCACCTAAGTTGAATGTGGAAAGGAAGGTTTTTTTGCAGACTTGTAATTTTTCATCTCCAATTGGAAGATAATATTCAAAAGAATTTGAACGCTTTGATTCATCTTTGGTATAACGCCTTTTGGGAGTGGACTTCACAACATTATTTATAACAAAAACTTTCCGTTGATCCCAATCCATCTCTTTCCAAAATTTATCAAACAACGCTGACCTCTTATCCTTTATTGAATGACACTGTCTTAAGGAAGACTTTTCACAGAGTTTAGAATAACATATATCTCCCATTTTTCTTTCAGGACAGATTTTAACTTGTTTTGAATTTTCAAAGCCAATGTATGATTCTCCTCTCAATCTTAATTCTTTATTCCTATTCCTTTTCCATGTACTGGGATCTGCTTTCCTCTTCCTTTTTCTACCCTCAGTCATATCCCCATAAAACTCCTCTGTTTTCTCATCTTCCTCCATTGCATTATTTTGTACTATTGAACTACTTGGAGATGCAGTACAATTTTGTGAAACATTGCAGTCAAGCAATATCATGTTTTCATTGTTCATATCACAGTCAGATGTATTTCTTTCAAAGCTCACATCATTCATATGTACCTCAGGATCTCCAATCACATTAATCAGTTCCCCATTGGACTCTATATTGATTGAAGATAAATCTGGTGCTTCATTGCTAACAAAGCCTTCAATTGGGTTATTGTCAGAGGTGCCTGGTTCAAAACTAATGCTATCAATTGGTGCTCCATAGAATCTACAATTATTATCCCATTCTGGATTGAATCAAACGAAGATGGATTTGTTGAGTTGCTACTACCCAATAAATTAATATCACCAGATGTACCTGGTTGGTAATTGATGAGTGTCTCATTAGATTCTACAGTCATTATTGATGACAAATCTGGTGTTCCATTGCTTTCAAAAACTTCCGTATTGTTGGATGGTCCCGGTTGGAAAATATTGTTATCCAAAACAATTACCTCACCTAAGTCATTTTCAATCAATTTCCCAATTTCAGCTGTCTCTTCTTTGGTTGTGAAGTTGGAATCCGGGAAAAGATCCTTGAAAGAGATGGTCTTGGATCCACGTGTTGTATGGGTAGAAGCATCTAAATCTGTTGTCTTGTTGATCATATCCAACATTTTTTGCCCCCGTGAAGCCATTCTGAAACAAGCAAATTGAACAAAAACTTTTTTAATTGTTCAGTGCAATATCGTAGTTAATTGATTAGTAATTTTATAAAATAGATTGCATTAGCTAAGTAACTTGTTCCAGCACATCAATATTTTTTTTTAAAAAGCAGAGTAAATATACCAGCTATCCACTTCTTTAAAGGAATAATACAATTCTGTCATGCATACAAAATTGTAAAAGGGATAGCCTTTTGGCTATAAAAGGTATGATCACAGCAAATCAAAAATGAAGCCTCTTCTGTTGGTGTGTAGAATCAAGGTTGGAAATAAAATGTGATAAATTACAGCCTGGGACAGTTTGTACAAGATAATTAGGAATTTACATATATAAGTTATAATTGTTATTGTTAGACTATAGCAGTTCGAGCTAACTGAAAAAGCTTTACATTGTAACAGCACTGTGTCTTCTCAGTTCACACAAACTAGCTTGCAGATGCTTAGGTTAAATTCGAAAAGCCTTTATAGGTAGCCTATAATATTTATGGGAGATGCAATATTATGACCAGTGATATGTTAAATTAAAAAAATAATTCCAAAAAAACTCTATAGGCCTAGGTACCTGTATAAGTGCTGCAAGATGAATATTGAAGATCTGTTGGCAGTCCCTTCTTCAAACTCCAGTTCAGCACAGCTCCCTGCAACAAATCATTACACGTTTAAAAAAACTGAATTACCTAGAATTACATACTTCCTCATGCTATAAATGAATAGCGAATAGGTAATGTACATTTTATAGACCGATTACAGTATCCAATAATAAGTACCGGTACTTTATAATCAACTTGGAGGTTGGATTTGAAATAGATTCATAAGTAGACTACCTGCAGAATAACAAAAAACTCAATTTTCATATCTATAGCATAGATATGAAGTTATATCTGTATTATTCAAGATCTGAATATTATAAGTTACACCACGGTGGCTGAATACAAAGACACTCACTGAATGTCTGATCTTGTTAGAAGAATATTGAGTAGGCCTACCTATTATTTTATCAAAACTTACAGAGCATTAATAAGATAAATGCTTATTAATAGGTTGGTAATGTACTATATATATTTTATTGAACACTTATCATTCTAATAATGAGTATTCAACTCAAAATGACTTGAGTTCAGATTTGGAATAGATTTTCAAGTACGGTAATAGGCCTACTGTAGGCCACGTGGGCTACTTAGGTCAATAATAACTATCAACTATATAATAGAATAGTCTATTTTTAAAAAAGTCGTCTTACCTCATGAAGAAGTTTCAAATTTATGAAAATAACATTATCTTGAAGACATTTGAAGACTCAAACTCATTAAAGACAAAAATAAGCAGCAAGATTTACGACACGACATATAGCAGAATAGGTAGGCTACAGCTAAATTTCAAGTTGAGGTGTTATGTGGGATACGAGTAATTGCTTCCATTCTATGGTAAACGTTGAAAACTTGATATTGGCATGAATAGGATTATGTGGCTTACTAGATAATGTTCCATGTTTCATCGACTGGATGTTACTAGGAAATGCGTTGATTCATATAACAAATTCTAGAATCATCTGTGGGTTACTATATTTTGCAGTAAAGTAGTAAAAAAGTGTGGGAATCCAGTGGTATAAGAATCTCATTTTTGGAATTTTTGTGGGTTACGAGGTTTTGCCAGAAGACCAGCGATATGTATAATTATATTTGAATTTACATGTTTTGTATAATAGTACCTTGTCAAGCAGCCTCTTTGAGGTTCGCTCAAGATAGCTTATTTATTCAATAAACGTTTTTACTATTCTATTCTATTTATGGATAGCTTTTAACATAATTCAAAGACTTTCCTTCAAATTATGTAAAATACATTACATTAAATACTCGTATGATACTTTGGAGGTTATTTTGTTGAACTGTGTGGCTCTTGCTCCAACAGCTGAAAGTAGATCTCAGCCAGCCAGTTACCTCAGAATCTATTTTTATTCATTTCATTCAAGCTATCAGAGGATTACAAAAACGTTTTATTCACGGAATTGTACAAAATCAAGCCAGAACAGCAAAGGATTTATCTAATGAACAAAATGATCTTACAAAAAATTCAATGTAGCGTAATGGAACCTATGATGAGCCTGAGAAAAGCAGATGCCAAGTCACTATTACCTATCTTGTTCCAAATGGTAAAGGTGAAAATATACAGGTATGTTCGAAAACTTTCAAAGACATTTTTGCTATTAAACCCAAATATTATAAGTTATGCAAGCAAAGCTGAAACAAGGTCATCTAGTTTTTACTGATTTGAGGGGGGCAAACCGAAATCGAATGAGCATAAGTATAAATTTTCTGAGGATGACTGTAATCTAGTCAAAGCTCACATTAATATTTTTCCACGGCATGAGAGCCACTTTTCTCGCAAAAAACAACTTGTGAATATCTTCCTCCGGATTTGAACATGCACAGACTATTGAAGCATTCCAACTTAAGTATCCAAACAGCAAAAATTACTACCGCTACTATTCAAAATTTTTAAAACCTATTTCCCAAAGCTAAAATTCCATCATCCAGTAATAGATTCCTGCAATAAATGTGACAAATTAAAAGCATTGTTGATAAAATGAAGACGAAGTTGAAGCTAAAACAAATTTGGAATTACACCATCATAGAGCAGAAATGACTCGATCGTGGATGTCCAATGACCTCTCAAAATCTCAACTTCCTGGATGTTCGTTTACTACACTTTGCATGACTTGCAACAAGTGATGCTCGTTCCTACATTCCTACACTCACACATAACACCATGTTCTACTCAAGACAACTTTCCACATACAACCTGGGGGTACATATGGGGGACAATAGTGGAGGCTTCATGTGCATGTGGCATGAAGGGATAGGGTATTGGGGTGCAAATGAAATAGCATCATGTACCAAAATTTTGAGTTATTAAATGGAATTTATTCTATGTTGAGTTAGTAGTTTTCAGTTCCCATGAAGATAGTAAATTTATTCTTGTTCATGGCAACTTAGCCAGCATTTCTAAAATCGTTATAATATGATCAAATCTTATTAAAGTCCTTGGTTCCCACGATCCCACTGGAATTATCTATTCTCATGATATTTAGACGCAGAAGTATGCTGAATCAATCCCATAATTCTAAACTTGCAAAAGGGAAATAACTTTTTTTTCCTAGTTTCCTTCTTGCTTGAACGTATCACCTTCCTTATTTACTGAGGAGAAAGAGAGTGGGCGAAGAGAAATTCACAGCGATCGGGTAAATATTTTAAATGATGATGGCAAAACTGATCAGTCTGGAAGCCTCTGAAAACTAGGAGAGCGATCATTCTAATCCCAGCTGTCAGAGTGTTAACTGTTTCTTGACATTTTCTTTCAATTTCCAATAATGTTTTCGTTTGGGGTACATTCTCATTCTCTCCAGGGGATTTATTGTCCAAGTAAATCGGACATCTTTGAAGTTACTTTAAATGTAGGCTAAGAGTAATATTTAGAGGTAAAGTCCCCCTTATAGAATATAATAATGGGATGAATTAGGATGACGATTGATTCCCTCTATACTTTGGATCTTCAATACCCCTTTTGGGTGAGTATTTTCATTATTGTCATTGAATATGATTTATAATTTGTAAATGTTTGATTTATGTATTGAATAATATTATTTATTTCCTCATAGGAAGCGGTGAATGTATTTATTTGATGATCTACCTAGATCATCAATTGAATACCATCCTATTAGATATTGGTAATTATTATGTTTCTAATTCTGTTGTAAATTTGTCATCAGTTTCTGTATCGGGCTGAGAATTTCCATTGTAAAAGGGCCGGCGACTTCTTCCAACCATGGATGGAATCGTACGTCATTGAACGCTGATGAGGAGAGAACAAGACTAACTCCCTTTTGGATCTGTCGCCGCGACGCCTGAACATTCCTGGAGGATGACTAATCATCTTCACCCTTCATCCATCTCCGCCAGGGACTCCGGACATCGCAATGACAACTACAATATGAGTACTTGATCTTTCCCCACCAGAATTCAATGTGTCCCTTAAATTGTGGTCTCTTAAAGACGTAAAAATGGTCTCTTAAAGACAAAGATAATCTTTAATTGAAGAAAGTATTTATTGTAAAGTGTTGTTTGAATTTAAATATTTAATATATAGGCAATCAATTGTCAAATGATTTTTATTTCGGATTCCTCACCACTGGAATAGTACTAGAAATTTCACTAACCCCTCCACCATCAGGGTCTCGCATGATTTCCAAACTTAATTATAGTTGTCTGAGAATTTAGGTTCTCAAAAGACACTATAATCATGTTTCTATAAAGTAGCTACATCAGGTGTTATAACAAAAAAAGACTTGTTGTGTGGTGTGATAATCCAGCTGCTCAAAATAAATAAGTAGCACAGGAGGGAAATGCTGTCAATATTTACCAATAGCACAGGAGGGAGATACTGTCAATAATTTGCCAGAAGCACAGGAGGGAGATACTGCCAATAATTTACGAGTACCACATGAGGGGGATGCTGTCAATAATTCGCCAGTAGCACAGGAGGGAGGTGCTGTCAATAACATGCCAGTAGCACAGTAGGGAGATGCGGTCAATAACATGCCAGTAGCACAGGAGGGAGATACTGTCAATAATATGCCAGTAGCACAGGAGGGAGATACTGTCAATAATATGCCAGTAGCTCAGGAGAGAGATGCTGTCAATAATATGCTGTTAATAATAATCTATAATCGATGTTGAGGAAAAGGAGAACATCCCTGAAAACGATAAGAGATTCGTCATCATCCATGGAGTGAAGTTAAATGGAATCACCGCTCCTCATGTATTGGATGCAGCTTTTAAGGTTTGATTTGGAACTTTTTTTGGAACTGTTCAACGGTTTATCTTGCAAGCATAAAGAATTTATTATACTTTAGGGCCTGCACAAATGACAACGTTAAGACAGTGTTTAATGCTCCATTGTAAAGCGCATGTTTGACACATACATAGAAACAATGGGATCGTACACATGCAAACGTGCGCTTTGAAAAATAGCACATCCCACATCAACCGCCTCGTTTGCAGTGTGCTTCGAGTTACTATACTGGGCATTGGAACTGGTCATGCCTGTACACATGACGACGTAAAACCCGTTTTACACACACTTTTGCTGTGAAAAGGTGATTTAGTTTTGTGATTTGTTAGATCTTGAGTTTTTTTTGTACAATGGATGCACAGGAGGGAGATGCTGTCAATAATTTGCCAGTAGCACAGGAGGGAGATGCTGTCAATGATTTGCCAGTAGCACAGGGGAGATGCTATCATAAACATGCCAGTAGCACAGGAGGGAGATGCTGTCAATGATTTGCTAGTAGCACAGGAGGGAGATGCTATCAATAACATGCCAGTAGCACAGGAGGGAGATGCTGTCAATAACATGCCAGTAGCACAGGAGGGAGATGCTGTCAATAACATGCCAGTAGCACAGGAGGGAGATGCTATCAATAACATGCCAGTAGCACAGGAGGGAGATGCTGTCATGAATTGCCAGTAGCACAGAGGGAGATGCTATCAATAATTTGCCAGTAGCACAGGAGGGAGATGCTGTCAATAACATGCCAGTAGCACAGGAGGGAGATGCGTCACTACATGCCAGTAGCACAGGAGGGAGATGCTATCAATAACATGCCAGTAGCACAGGAGGTTGATGCTGTAAAAAACATGCCAGTAGCACAGAGGGAGATGCTGTCAATGATTTGCCAGTAGCACAGGAGGGAGGTGCTATCAATAAATTGCCAGTAGCACAGGAGGGAGATGCTGTCAATAATTTGCCAGTAGCACAGGAGGGAGATGCTATCAATATTTGCCAGTAGCACAGGAGGGAGATGCTGTCAATAACATGCCAGTAGCACAGGAGGGAGATGCTGTCAATACATGCCAGAAGAACAGGAGGAGATACTGTGAATAATATGCCGTAGCACAGGAGGGAGATGCTGTCAATGATTTGCCAGTAGCACAGAGGGAGATGCTATCAATAACATGCCAGTAGCACAGGAGGGAGATGCTGTCAATGATTTGCCAGTAGCACAGGAGGGAGATGCTATCAATAACATGCCAGTAGCACAGGAGGGAGATGCTGTCAATAACATTGAAGATCTGTTGGCAGTCCCTTCTTCCAACTCCAGTTCAGCACAGCTCCCTGCAACAAATCATTACACGTTTAAAAAAACTGAATTACTAGAATTACATCTTCATCATGCTATAAATGAATAGCGAATAGGTAATGTACATTTTATAGACCGATTACAGTATCCAATAATAAGTACCGGTACTTTATAATCAACTTGGAGGTTGGATTTGAAATAGATTCATAAGTAGACTACCTGCCAGAATAACAAATAAACTCAATTTTCATATCTATAGCATAGATATGAAGTTATATCTGTATTATTCAAGATCTGAATATTATAAAGTTACACCACGGTGGCTGAATACAAAGATCACTCACTGAATGTCTGATCTTGTTAGAAGAATATTGAGTAGGCCTACCTATTATTTTATCAATAACTTACAGAGCATTAATAAGATAAATTGCTTTATTTAATAGGTTGGTAATGTAGCTATATATATTTTATTGAACACTTATCATTCTAATAATGAGTATTCAACTCAAAATGACTTGAGTTCAGATTTGGAATAGATTTATCAAGTACGGTAATAGGCCTACTGTAGGCACACGTGGGCTACTTAGGTCCACAATAATAATCTATCAACTATATAATAGAATAGTCTATTTTTAAAAAATGTCGTCTTACCTCATGAAGAAGTTTCAAATTTATGAAAATAACATTATCTTGAAGACATTCTTGAAGACTCAAACTCATTAAAGACAAAAATAAGCAGCAAGATTTACGACACGACATATAGCAGAATAGGTAGGCTACAGCTAAATTTCAAGTTGAGGTTATGTTATGTGGGATACGAGTAATTGCTTCCATTCTATGGTAAACGTTGAAAACTTGATATTGGCATGAATAGATATTATGTGGCTTACTAGATAATGTTTCCATGTTTCATCGACTGGATGTTACTAGGAAATGCGTTGATTCATATAACAAATTCTAGAATCATCTGTGGGTTACTATATTTTGCAGTAAAGTAGTAAAAAAGTTGGGAATCCAGTGGTAAAGAATCTCATTTTTTGGAATTTTTGTGGGTTACGCACAGGAGGGAGATGCTATCAATAACATGCCAGTAGCACAGGAGGGAGATGCTGTCAAAAACATGCCAGTAGCACAGGAGGGAGATGCTGTAAATGATTTGCCAGTAGCACAGGAGGGAGGTGCTATCAATAATTTGCCAGTAGCACAGGAGGGAGATGCTGTCAATAATTTGCCAGTAGCACAGGAGGGAGATGCTATCAATAATTTGCCAGTAGCACAGGAGGGAGATGCTGTCAATAACATGCCAGTAGCACAGGAGGGAGATGCTATCAATAACATGCCAGAAGAACAGGAGGGAGATACTGTGAATAATATGCCAGTAGCACAGGAGGGAGATGTTGTCAATAATTGCCAGTAGCACAGGAGGGAAATGCTGTCAATAATTTGCCAGTAGCACAGGAGGGAGATGCTATCAATAACATGCCAGTAGCACGGGAGGGAGATGCTATCAATAACATGCCAGTAGCACAGGAGGGAGATGCTGTCAATGATTTGCCAGTAGCACAGGAGGGAGATGCTATCAATAACATGTCAGTAGCACAGGAGGGAGATGCTGTCAATAATTTGCCAGTAGCAAAGGAGGGAGATGCTGTCAATGATTTGCCAGTAGCACAGGAGAGAGATGCTATCAATAACATGCCAGTAGCACAGGAGGAGATGCTGTCAATGATTTGCCAGTAGAACAGAGGGAGATGCTATCAATAACATGCCAGTAGCACAGGTGGGAGATGCTGTCATAACATGCCAGTAGCACAGGAGGGAGATGCTGTCAATAACATCCAGTAGCACAGGAGGGAGATACTGTCTATAATATGCCAGTAGCACAGGAGGGAGATGCTCTCAATAATTGCCAGTAGCACATGAGAGAAATGCTGTCAATAATTTGCCAGTAGCACAGGAGGGAGATGCTATCAATAACATGCCAGTAGCACAGGAGGGAGATGCTGTCAATAATAAGCCAGTAGCACAGGAAGGAGATGCTGTTAATAACATGCCAGTAGCAGAGGAGGGAGGTGCTGTCAATAACATGCCAGTAGCACAGGAGGGAGAAACTGTCAATAATTTGCCAGAAGCACAGGATGGAGATACTGTCCAATAATTGCCATAGCACAGTGGGAGATACTGTCAATAATAAGCCAGTAGCACAGGAGGAGATGCTGTCAATAATTTGCCAGTAGCACAGGAGGGAGATACTGTCAATAATATGCCAGTAGCACAGGAGTAAAATGCTGACAATAATTTGCCAGTAGCACAGGAGGGAGATACTGTCAATATATGCCAGTAGCTCAGGAGAGAGTGCTGTCAATAATATGCTGTTAATAATAATCTATAATCATGTTGAGGAAAAGGAGAACTCCCTGAAATGATAAGAAATTCGTCATCATCCATGGAGTGAAGTTAAATGGAATCATTGCTCCTCATGTATTGGGGCAGCTTTGAAGGTTTGATTTGGACTTTTCAATAATTTACAATCATTTTGAATCGACTCAATAATTTGCTGTAGCACAGGAGAGAGATGCTGTCAATAATTTGCCAGTAGCACAGGAGGAAATGGTGTCAATAATTTGCCAGTAGCACAGGATTGAGATGCTATCAATAACATGCCGTGCACAGGAGGGAGATGCTGTCAATAATTTGCCAGTAGCACAGGAGGAGATGCTGTCAATGATTTGCCAGTAGCACAGGAGGGAGATACTATCAATAACATGCCAGTAGCACAGAGGGAATACTGTCAATGATTTGCCAGTAGCACAGGAGGGAATACTGTCAAAAATAAGCCAGTAGCACAGGGGGAGATACTGTCAATAATTGCCATAGCACAGAGGAGATGCTGTCATATATTGCCAGTAGCACAGGAGAGAGATGCTGTCAATAATTCGCCAGTAGCACAGGAGGGATATGTATACTTGATGTTGAGAAAAAGGAGAACATCCCTGAAAACAATAAGAGATTCGTCATCATCCATGAGTGAAGTTAAAAGAATCACCACTCCTTGTGTATTGGTTGCAGTCTTTTAAGGTTTGATTTGGAAATTTTTTAATAACTTACATCATTTTGAATCGTATTCAATCAATTGCCAGTAGCACAGGAGAGAGATACGTCAATAATTTGCCAGTAGCACAGGAGGGAGATGCTGTCATAATTTGCCAGTAGCACAGGTGAGGAGATGCTGTCAATATTTGCCAGTAGCACAGGAGGGGATGCTATCAATGATTTGCCAGTAGCACAGAGGGAGATGCTGTCATAATGCCAGTAGCACGGAAGGAGATGCTGTCATAACATGCCAGTAGCACAGGAGGGAGATACTGTCATAATATCCAGTAGCACAGGAAGGAGATGCTGTCAATATTGCCAGTAGCACAGAGGAAATGCTATCAATAACAGCCAGTACACAGGAGGGAGATGCTGTCAATAATATGCCCGTAGCACAGGAGGGAGATGCTGTCAGTATTTGCCAGTAGCACAGGAGGAGATACTGTCAATAATATGCCAGTAGCACAGGAGGGAGATGCTGTCAATAATTTGCCAGTAGCACAGAGGAGATACTGTCAATATTTGCCAGTAGCACAGGTGGGAGATACTGTCAATAATATGCCAGTAGCACAGAGGGAGATGCTGTCAGTAATTTGCCAGTACACAGGAGGGAGATACTGTCAATAATATGCAGTAGCTCAGGAGAGAGATGCTGTCAATAATATGCTGTTAATATAATCTATAATCGATGTTGAGAAAGAAGAACATCCCTGAAAACGATAAGAGATTCGTCATAATCCATGGAGTGAAGTTAAATGGAATCACTGCTCCTCATGTATTGGATGCAGCTTTGAAGGTTGATTTGGAACTTTTTTAATAATTTACAATCATTTTGATCGTATTCAATAATTTGCCTGTAGCACAGGAGAGAGATGCTGTCAATAATTTGCCAGTAGCACAGGAGGTAAATCTGTCAATAATTTGCCAGTACACAGGAGGGAGACGCTATCAAAACATGCCAGTAGCACAGGAGAGATGCTGTCAATAATTTGCCAGTAGCACAGGAGGGAGATGCTGTCAATGATTTGCCAGTAGCACGGAAGAGATGCTGTCAATAATTGCCAGTAGCACAGAGGGAGATGCTAGCATAACATGCTAGTAGCACAGGAGGGAGGTGCTGTCAATATTTTGCCAGAAGCACAGGATGGAGATACTGTCAATAATTTGCCAGTAGCACAGGTGGGGATACTGTCATAAATGCAGTAGCACAGGAGGGAGATGCTGTCAGTAATTTGCAGTAGCACAGGAGGGAGATACTGTCATAATATGCAGTAGATCCGGAGAGAGATGCTGTCAATAATATGCTGTTAATAATATCTATAATCGATGTTGAGGAAAAGGAGAATCCCTGAAAACAATAAGAGATTTGTCATCATCCATGGAGTGAAGTTAAATGGAATCACTGCTCCTCTGTATAAGATGCAGCTTGAAGGTTTGATTTGGAACTTTTTTAATATTTACAATCATTTTGAATCGTATCAATAATTTGCCTGTACACAGAGAAGATGCTGTCAATAATTTGCCAGTAGCACAGGAGGGAGATGCTATCAATAACATGCCAGTAGCACAGGAGGGAGATGCTATCAATAACATGCCAGTAGCAAAGGAGGGAGATGCTGTCAATGATTTGTCAGTAGCACAGAGGGAGATGCTATCAATAATGCCCGTAGCACAGGAGGGAGATGCTGTCAATACATGCCAGTAGCACAGGAGGGTGATGCTGTCAATAACATGCCAGTAGCACAGGAGGGAGATACTGTCAAAAATATGCCAGTAGCACAGGAGAGAGATGCTGTCAATAATTGCCAGTAGCACCGAGGAGATGCTGGTCAATATATTGCCAGTAGCACAGGAGGGAGATGCTGTCAATAATTCGCCAGTAGCACAGGAGGGATATGTATATTGATGTGAGGAAACAGGAGAACATCCTGAAAACATAAGAGATTCGTCATCATCCATGGAGTGAAGTTAAATGGAATCACCGCTCCTCATGTATTGGATGCAGTTTAAGGTTTGATTTGGAACTTTTTTAAAAATTTACGATCATTTTGAATCATATTCAATAATTTGCCAGTAGCACAGGAGGGAAATGCTATCAATAACATGCCAGTAGCACAGGAGGGAGATGCTGTCAATAATTTGCCAGTAGCACAGGAGGGAGATGCTGTCAATGATTTGCCAGTAGCACAGGAGGGAGATGCTATCAATGATTTGCCAGTAGCACAGGAGGGAGATGCTTTCAATAACATGCCAGTAGCACAGGAGGGAAATACTGTCAATAATATGCCAGTAGCACAGGAGGAGATGCTGTCAATAATTCGCCAGTAGCACAGGAGGGAGATGCTATCAATGATTGCCAGTAGCACGGATGGAGATGCTGTCAATACCTGCCGTAGCACAGGAGGGAGATACTGTCAATAATATGCCAGTAGCACAGGAGGAGATGCTGAAAATAATTTGCCAGTCGCACGGAGGGAGATACTGTCAATAAATGCCCAGTAGCTCAGGAGAGAGATGCTGTCAATAATATGCTGTTAATAATAATCTATATCATGTTGAGGAAAAGGAGAACATCCTGAAAACGATAAGGAAATCGTAATCCATGGAGTGAAGTTAAATGGATCATTGCTCCTCATGTATTGGATGCAGCTTGAAAGTTTGATTTGGAACTTTTTTACTAATTTACAATCATTTTGAATCGTACTCAATATATTGCCTGTAGCACACAGGAGGAGATGCTGGTCAATAACATGCCAGTAGCACAGGAGGGAGATACTGTCAAAAATATGCCAGTAGCACAGGGGGGAGATGCTGTCAATAATTGCCAGTACAAGGAGGGAGATGCTGTCAATATATTGCCAGTAGCACGGAGGGAGATGCTGTCAATAATTCGCCAGTAGCACAGGAGGGATATGTATAATTGATGTTGAGAAAAAGGAGAACACCCTGAAAACAATAAGAGATTCGTCATCATCCATGGAGTGAAGTTAAATGGAATCACCACTCCTCATGTATGGTTGCAGCTTTTAGGTTTGATTTGGAAATTTTTAATAATTTACGATCATTTTGAATCGTATTCAATAATTTGCCAGTAGCACAGGAGAGAGATACTGTCAATAATTGCCAGTAGCACAGTAGGAGATGCTGTCAATAATTGCTAGAAGCACAGGATGGAGATACTGTCATAATATGCCAGTAGCACAGGAGGGAGATGCTGTCAGTAATTTGCCATTAGCACAGGAGGGGATACTGTCAATAATATCCAGTAGCACAGGAGGAGATGCTGTCAATAATTTGCCAGTAGCACAGGAGGGAGATACTGTCAATATATGCCAGTAGCAGGAGAGAGATGCTGTCAATAATATGCTGTTAATAATAATCTATAATCGATGTTGAGGAAAAGGAGAACATCCCTGAAAACGATAAGAGATTCGTCATCATCCATGGAGTGGAGTTAAATGGAATCACTGCTCCTCATGTATTGCATGCAGCTTTGAAGGTTTGATTTGGAAATTTTTAATAATTTACGATCATTTTGAATCGTATTCAATAATTTGCCAGTACACAGGAGGAGATACTGTCAATAATTTGCCAGTAGCACAGTAGGGAGATGCTGTCAATATTTGCCAGTAGCACAGAGGAGATACTGTCAATAATATGCCAGTAGCACAGGAGGGAGATGCTGTCAGTAATTTGCCATTAGCACAGGAGGGAGATACTGTCAATAATATGCCAGTACACAGGAGGGATGCTGTCAATAATTTGCCAGTAGCACAGGAGGAGATACTGTCAATAATATGCCATAGCTCAGGAGAGAGATGCTGTCAATAATATGCTGTTAATAATAATCTATAATCGATGTTGAGGAAAAGGAGAACATCCCTGAAAACGATAAGAGATTCGTCATCATCCATGGAGTGGAGTTAAATGGAATCACTGCTCCTCATGTATTGCATGCAGCTTTGAAGGTTTGATTTGGAACTTTTTTAATAATTTACAATCATTTTGAATCGTATTCAATAATTTGCCTGTAGCACAGGAGAGAGACGCTGTCAATAATTTGCCAGTAGCACAGGAGGGAAATGCTGTCAATAATTTGCCAGTAGCACAGGAGGGAGACGCTATCAATAACATGCCAGTAGCACAGAGGGAGATGCTGTCAATGATTTGCCAGTAGCACAGGAGGGAGATACTATCAATAACATGCCAGTAGCACAGGAGGGAGATACTGTCAATGATTTGCCAGTAGCACAGGAGGGAGATACTGTCAAAAATATGCCAGTAGCACAGGGGGGAGATGCTGTCAATAATTGCCAGTAGCACAGGAGGGAGATGCTGTCAATATATTGCCAGTAGCACAGGAGAGAGATGCTGTCAATAATTCGCCAGTAGCACAGGAGGGATATGTATAATTGATGTTGAGAAAAAGGAGAACATCCCTGAAAACAATAAGAGATTCGTCATCATCCATGGAGTGAAGTTAAATGGAATCACCACTCCTTGTGTATTGGTTGCAGCTTTTAAGGTTTGATTTGGAAATTTTTTAGATGCTGTCAATAATTCGCCAGTAGCACAGGAGGGAGGTGCTGTCAATAACATGCCAGTAGCACAGTAGGGAGATGCTGTCAATAACATGCCAGTAGCACAGGAGGGAGATACTGTCAATAATATGCCAGTAGCACAGGAGGGAGATACTGTCATAATATGCCAGTAGCTCAGGAGAGAGATGCTGTCATAATATGCTGTTAATAATAATCTATAATCGATGTTGAGGAAAAGGAGAACATCCCTGAAAACGATAAGAGATTCGTCATCATCCATGGAGTGAAGTTAAATGGAATCACCACTCCTCATGTATTGGATGCAGCTTTTAAGGTTTGATTTGGAACTTTTTTTGGAACTGTTCAACGGTTTATCTTGCAAGCATAAAGAATTTATTATACTTTAGGGCCTGCACAAATGACAACGTTAAAGACAGTGTTTAATGCTCCATTGTAAAGCGCATGTTTGACATTGATTTGGAACTTTTTTAATAATTTACAATCATTTTGAATCGTACTCAATATATTGCCTGTAGCACAGGAGGGAGATGCTGTCAATAACATGCCAGTAGCACAGGAGGGAGATACTGTCAAAAATATGCCAGTAGCACAGGGGGGAGATGCTGTCAATAATTGCCAGTAGCACAGGAGGGAGATGCTGTCAATATATTGCCAGTAGCACAGGAGGGAGATGCTGTCAATAATTCGCCAGTAGCACAGGAGGGATATGTATAATTGATGTTGAGAAAAAGGAGAACATCCCTGAAAACAATAAGAGATTCGTCATCATCCATGGAGTGAAGTTAAATGGAATCACCACTCCTCATGTATTGGTTGCAGCTTTTAAGGTTTGATTTGGAAATTTTTTAATAATTTACGATCATTTTGAATCGTATTCAATAATTTGCCAGTAGCACAGGAGAGAGATACTGTCAATAATTTGCCAGTAGCACAGTAGGGAGATGCTGTCAATAATTTGCTAGAAGCACAGGATGGAGATACTGTCAATAATATGCCAGTAGCACAGGAGGGAGATGCTGTCAGTAATTTGCCATTAGCACAGGAGGGAGATACTGTCAATAATATGCCATTAGCACAGGAGGAGATGCTGTCAATAATTTGCCAGTAGCACAGGAGGGAGATACTGTCAATAATATGCCATAGCTCAGGAGAAGATGCTGTCAATAATATGCTGTTAATAATAATCTATAATCGATGTTGAGGAAAAGGAGAACATCCCTGAAAACGATAAGAGATTCGTCATCATCCATGGAGTGGAGTTAAATGGAATCACTGCTCCTCATGTATTGCATGCAGCTTTGAAGGTTTGATTTGGAACTTTTTTAATATTTACAATCATTTTGAATCGTATCATAATTTGCCTGTACACAGGAGAGAGACGCTGTCAATAATTTGCCGTAGCACAGGAGGAAATGCTGTCAATATTTGCCAGTAGCACAGGAGGGAGACGCTATCAATACATGCCAGTAGCACGGATAGAGATGCTGTCAATGATTTGCCAGTAGCACAGGAGGGAGATACTATCAATAACATGCCAGTAGCACAGGAGGGAGATACTGTCAATGATTTGCCAGTAGCACAGGAGGAGATACTGTCAAAAATATGCCAGTAGCACGGGGGAGATGCTGTCATAATTGCCAGTACACAGGAGGGAGATGCTGTCAATATATTGCCAGTAGCACAGGAGAGAGATGCTGTCAATAATTCGCCAGTAGCACAGGAGGATTGTATAATTGATGTTGAGAAAAAGGAGAACATCCCTGAAAACAATAAGAGATTCGTCATCATCCATGGAGTGAAGTTAAATGGAATCACCACTCCTTGTGTATTGGTTGCAGCTTTTAAGGTTTGATTTGGAAATTTTTTAATAACTTACGATCATTTTGAATCGTATTCAATAATTTGCCAGTAGCACAGGAGAGAGATACTGTCATATTTGCCAGTAGCACAGGAGGAGATGCTGTCAATAATTTGCCAGTAGCACAGGTGGGAGATGCTGTCAATAATTTGCCAGTAGCACAGGAGGGAATGCTATCATGATTTGCCAGTAGCACAGAGGGAGATGCTGTCAATAACATGCCAGTAGCACGGGAGGGAGATGCTGTCAATAACATGCCAGTAGCACAGGAGGAAGATACTGTCAATAATATGCCAGTAGCACAGAAAGGAGATGCTGTCAATAATTGCCAGTAGCACAGGAGGGAAATGCTATCAATAACATGCCAGTAGCACAGGAGGGAGATGCTGTCAATAATTTGCCAGTAGCACAGGAGAGAGATGCTGTCAATAATTTGCCAGTAGCACAGGAGGGAAATGCTGTCAATAATTTGCCAGTAGCACAGGAGGGAGACGCTATCAATAACATGCCAGTAGCAAAGGAGAGAGATGCTGTCAATAATTTGCCAGTAGCACAGGTGGGAGATACTGTCAATAATATGCCAGTAGCACAGGAGGGAGATGCTGTCAGTAATTTGCCAGTAGCACAGGAGGGAGATACTGTCAATAATATGCCAGTAGCACAGGAGGGAGATGCTGTCAAAAATTTGCCAGTAGTACAGGAGGGAGATACTGTCAATAATATGCCAGTAGCTCAGGGGAGAGATGCTGTCAATAATATGCTGTTAATAATAATCTATAATCGATGTTGAGGAAAAGGAGAACATCCCTGAAAACGATAAGAGATTCGTCATCATCCATGGAGTGAAGTTAAATGGAATCACTGCTCCTCATGTATTGGATGCAGCTTTGAAGGTTTGATTTGGAACTTTTTAATAATTTACAATCATTTTGAATCGTATTCAATAATTTGCCTGTAGCACAGGAGAGAGATGCTGTCAATATTTGCCATAGCACAGGAGGAAATGCTGTCAATATTTGCCAGTAGCACAGGAGGGAGACGCTATCAATACATGCCAGTAGCACAGGAGAGAGATGCTGTCAATAATTTGCCAGTACACAGGAGGGAGATGCTGTAAATGATTGCCAGTACACAGAGAGAAGATGCTGTCAATAATTTGCCAGTAGCACAGGAGGGAGATGCTAGCAATAACATGCTAGTAGCACAGGAGGAGGTGCTGTCATATTTTGCCAGAAGCACAGGATGGAGATACTGTCAATAATTTGCCATAGCACAGGTGGGAGATACTGTCAATAATATGCCATTAGCACAGGAGGGAGATGCTGTCAGTAATTTGCCAGTAGCACAGGAGGGAGATACTGTCAATAATATGCCAGTAGCACAGGAGGGAGATGCTGTCAATATTTGCCAGTAGCACGGAGGGAGATACTGTCAATAATATGCCAGTAGCTCAGGAGAGAGATGCTGTCAATAATATGCTGTTAATAATAATCTATAATCGATGTTGAGGAAAAGGAGAACATCCCTGAAAACAATAAGGAAATTCGTCATCATCCATGGAGTGAAGTTAAATGGAATCATTGCTCCTCATGTATTGGATGCAGCTTTGAAAGTTTGATTTGGAACTTTTTTAATAATTTACAATCATTTTGAATCGTACTCAATATATTGCCTGTAGCACAGGAGGGAGATGCTGTCAATAACATGCCAGTAGCACAGGAGGGAGATACTGTCAAAAATATGCCAGTAGCACAGGAGGGATATGTATAATTGATGTTGAGAAAAAGGAGAACATCCCTGAAAACAATAAGAGATTCGTCATCATCCATGGAGTGAATTAAATGGAATCACCACTCCTCATGTATTGGTTGCAGCTTTTAGGTTTGGATTTGGAAATTTTTAATAATTTACGATCATTTTGAATCGTATTCAATAATTTGCCAGTACACAGGAGAGAGATACTGTCAATAATTGCCAGTAGCACAGGGGGAGATGCTGTCAATATTTGCCAGTAGCACAGGAGGAGATGCTGTCAATATTCGCCAGTAGCACAGGAGGGATATGTATAATTGAGTTGAGAAAAAGGAGAACATCCTGAAAACAATAAGAGTTCGTCATCATCCATGGAGTGAAGTTAAATGGAATCACCACTCCTCATGTATTGGTTGCAGCTTTTAAGGTTTGATTTGGAAATTTTTTAATAATTTACGATCATTTTGAATCGTATTCAATAATTTGCCAGTAGCACAGGAGAGAGATACTGTCAATAATTTGCCAGTAGCACAGTAGGGAGATGCTGTCAATAATTTGCTAGAAGCACAGAATGGAGATACTGTCAATAATATGCCAGTAGCACAGGAGGGAGATGCTGTCAGTAATTTGCCATTAGCACAGGAGGGAGATACTGTCAATAATATGCCAGTAGCACAGGAGGGAGATGCTGTCAATAATTTGCCAGTAGCACAGGAGGGATACTGTCAATAAAATGCCAGTAGCTCAGGAGAGAGATGCTGTCAATATATGCTGTTATAATAATCTATATCGATGTTGAGGAAAAGGAGAACATCCCTGAAAACGATAAGAGATTCGTCATCATCCATGGAGTGGAGTTAAATGGAATCACTGCTCCTCATGTATTGCATGCAGCTTTGAAGGTTTGATTTGGAACTTTTTTAATAATTTACAATCATTTTGAATCGTATTCAATAATTTGCCTGTAGCACAGGAGAGAGATGCTGTCAATAATTGCCATAGCACAGGGGGAAATGCTGTCAATAATTGCCAGTAGCACAGGAGGGAGACGCTATCAATAACATGCCAGTAGCACAGGAGAGAGATGCTGTCAATGATTTGCCAGTAGCACAGGAGGGAGATACTATCAATAACATGCCAGTAGCACAGGAGGGAGATACTGTCAATGATTTGCCAGTAGCACAGGAGGGAGATACTGTCAAAAATATGCCAGTAGCACAGGGGGGAGATGCTGTCAATAATTGCCAGTAGCACAGGAGGGAGATGCTGTCAATATATTGCCAGTAGCACAGGAGAGAGATGCTGTCAATAATTCGCCAGTAGCACAGGAGGGATATGTATAATTGATGTTGAGAAAAGGAGAACATCCTAAAACAATAAGAGATTCGTCATCATCCATGGAGTGAAGTTAAATGGAATCACCACTCCTTGTGTATTGGTTGCAGCTTTTAAGGTTTGATTTGAACTTTTTTAATAATACAATCATTTTGAATCGTATCAATAATTTGCCTGTAGCACAGGAGGAGAGACGCTGTCAATAATTTGCCAGTAGCACAGGAGGGAATGCTGTCAATAATTGCCAGTAGCACAGGAGGGAGACGCTATCAATAACATGCCAGTAGCCACAGAGAGAGATGCTGTCAATGATTTGCCAGTAGCACAGGAGGGAGATACTATCAATAACATGCCAGTAGCACAGAGGGAGATACTGTCAATGATTTGCCAGTAGCACAGGAGGGAGATACTGTCAAAAATATGCCAGTAGCACAGGGGGGAGATGCTGTCATAATATGCAGTAGCACAGGAGGGAGATGCTGTCAAAATTTGCCAGTAGCACAGGAGGGAGATACTGTAATAATGCCAGTAGCTCAGGGAGAGATGCTGTCAACAATATGCTGTTAATAATATCTATAATCGATGTTGAGGAAAAGGAGAACATCCCTGAAAACGATACGAGCTTCGTCATCATCCATGGAGTGAAGTTAAATGGAATCACTGCTCCTCATGTATTGGATGCAGCTTTGAAGGTTTGATTTGGAACTTTTTTAATAATTTACAATCATTTTGAATCGTATTCAATAATTTGCCTGTAGCACAGGAGAGAGATGCTGTCAATAATTTGCCAGTAGCACAGGAGGGAAATGCTGTCAATAATTTGCCAGTAGCACAGGAGGGAGACGCTATCAATAACATGCCAGTAGCACAGGAGAGAGATGCTGTCAATAATTTGCCAGTAGCACAGGAGGGAGATGCTGTCAATGATTTGCCAGTAGCACAGGAGAGAGATGCTGTCAATAATTTGCCAGTAGCACAGGAGGGAGATGCTAGCAATAACATGCTAGTAGCACAGGAGGGAGGTGCTGTCAATATTTTGCCAGAAGCACAGGATGGAGATACTGTCAATAATTTGCCAGTAGCACAGGTGGGAGATACTGTCAATAATATGCCAGTAGCACAGGAGGGAGATGCTGTCAGTAATTTGCCAGTAGCACAGGAGGGAGATACTGTCAATGATTTGCCAGTAGCACAGGAGGGAGATGCTGTCAATAATTTGCCAGTAGCACAGGAGGGAGATACTGTCAATAATATGCCAGTAGCTCAGGAGAGAGATGCTGTCAATAATATGCTGTTAATAATAATCTATAATCGATGTTGAGGAAAAGGAGAACATCCCTGAAAACAATAAGAGATTTGTCATCATCCATGGAGTGAAGTTAAATGGAATCACTGCTCCTCATGTATAAGATGCAGCTTTGAAGGTTTGATTTGGAACTTTTTTAATAATTTACAATCATTTTGAATCGTATTCAATAATTTGCCTGTAGCACAGGAGAGATGCTGTCAATAATTTGCCAGTAGCACAGGAGGGAGATGCTATCAATAACATGCCAGTAGCACAGGAGG
>NW_024090800.1:0-24188 GCF_014356525.2 Nilaparvata lugens
CTGATTGAGGTAATTGACAAGAGCCAAAAACAATCCAGCCAAGTTTTGTATTTTGTAGGATTGGAACATCAGGTGACACAATAATTTGATTGCCAGTCATGATTGCGGCATAAACGTCAATACCCAATAGGATATCAATTTTCTTAGATTTATGAAATTTGGATCTGCAAGTCGAATATTGCTTGGAATCTTGTAATAGTTAAGATCAATTGTGACACGAGGAATACATGAGGCAAATTTCTGAACAACAATACATTCTTGTTGCTTTGACCAAGTATGATCAGATGATTTTATTAATTTTGAGTGAACAACTGTAGATTTGGCTTGCATACTGGACACTCCATTAATCAGATTAGTTACATGACGAGAAGGAAGAGCTAATCTATCAGCCAACTCTTGAGTGATGAGTGAATAATCACTTCCTGTGTCCATTAAAGCATTACATGCAATTAATTCACCATTTGAACTAACAACCAGAACCTCTGCGGTAGGTAATACTTGAACTGATGACTTATTATTAGAAATGATGGATGAAGCAGCATGTGGAACAACTGTTGTTTCTGAATTATCAGATTGTGAACTAACTGAATTGATGCTGAAGATGAATGGGCACTAGAAACGGTGCACTCATTCTGAGACTGAATCACATTAGAAACAACATTCTCACCTCCTGAATTGCTAGTAAAGGAATCATGTAGAACAGTGTGATGTCACTTATCACATTTTTGGCATCTCTTTGAAGAGCAGTTGTGATTGTCAGTGTAAGGATTAAGGCAATTGAAACACAACCTTTCCTTTTGATTGCATCATAACGTTGATTGATGGGATCTTTGAAAAAAATGACACATTTGAAAATCCCATGAGATCGATCATTGCAAAATGACAGGATACTGATGGCTGAAAATTATTCAGAGTATTATTTTGAGCAAAAGGACGAGTATTTTGCCTAACATGGGTGCATTTGAAGTAGCTTGAGTAAAAACCTTTTGATTAGTTGGTGGATTTGAGGGGCTATGAGATGAAATAGCATCCATTACCTTACATTGATTTTCAAGAAATTCCCACAGTTTATCCATAGTAGGGATTTCATTTATTTCAATGCGTTTTTCCCATTCGCGCAAGATATTAGAGTCGAGTTGAGAAGTGATTTTTTGCATGTAAAGTAAATCTTTAATTTGAACATCCAATTTGAGCGCTTCTAAAGCATTAATGTGACATTACAGTGATCAATGAAAGCTCTAAGAGATTTGGAACAATTTTTCTCGAGTGCTGGGGGTGATTCAAACCTTGAATGTGGGTACTTGCAATTAATCTGGGTTATTGTACCTCTGTGTAAGCAGATTCCATGCAAGCTCAAAGTTTCCATTCCCTGGAGGAATATTCTGAATGCGTGCAAGGGCTTCACCACTGAGAGCTTTGCGCAAATAATACAGCTTTGTAGCTTAGTTTTGACTGCTAGTAGTTTTTGAAAATCATTTTCATCATTGATTTTAAAATTGAAATATTCAGTATAAAGCCAAGATAGATTTTTAATGATGCCACTTCTCACAGTGAGAAGGCTGTTTCGTTTGCCTTAGGAGGCATATTGAAAATTGGAACGATACCTCAATTGAAAATGTTCGACTCCTATTACACTGGATGGCTACTGGTGTTGTATCCAATTGTTGGGAACAATGACATAAGGCTTGGTTGAATGTATCAGTATGAGCAACTCCATACAAATATCACCCTTGAACATACAGAAAAATAAACACTATGAATAAAAGTATAAGACAATAATCATTACACAATTGATGTAAAATAATGAATAAGAAAATGTATTTTCTAAGCATATGTCAATATGAAATATCCGGACTGGAGACGCCAAACTTATAATGATAAATATGGGCCTGATATCTATCAAAATAACTTTCTGGTAGCAAAATTAATAGAGGACCAGGTAGGCTGAGTCCTGAATACAACTCGTCCTACCAGAACAATAGGTAATGCGAATAATTGCAAAATCAAGTAGTGAATAATTGTTTTTTATGTTGAATTAATTGTGATGTAAGTTCCAAAATACATAGGTTGAATGTGATGCCAATTGTAAAGACTTTCAAATTGTAAAGAAACAAATTGTAAAGAAACAAGATTCAAAAAATAAAATGATTTTGTATTCAAAATTTTGAATATTATTCAATGTCCTGAAATGACAAACTCTTTGATTGCCTTGTAGGCACAGCTCATAAGTAAGATAAATCTATATAAGTAAATGAACAATAGCAGTATGGATGATAATGAATGAATGAAAATAGATAAATGAATGAATAAGAATAGATGATATTACAAATTTATGATGAATATACAATACTCAACCTGAGTATCTTGAGGATGTCGAAAGCTGTCGAAGATTGTAGGCATTTGTAAGAAATGCTCCGGCAATGGAAATCATCATCACCATCCGGCCAGAGAATGGGAGGGTATACGTAACTCCAAAGTGGAATGCTAAATTGCACAGTCGACCAAGTGAGTGGGAGGGTATATGGAACCCCAAAGTGGATGCAATTTCGACTGTCAATAGAGACTGCAGACCTTTATCGGTAGATTCGATCGTAGGTAGAATTGTAGAACAGATTCGGTAGCAGATTGATTCGAGAGATGTAGAGAGAGATTGATTGAGTTTCCCAAAATCCAAACTGTGGACAGAGGAAAAGAAAATACCCTATGGTAAGAAAATATGTTGACTGTAGCAACAGCGCTCTGAACTACACAGAGTTCAGAGTACAAAGAGTTTGAAAACAAGAATATGAAATAAAGATTTGTAGAAACATCAAGCAATCTTGATGATCTTGGATTTTTGTAGAAATGCAAATAATTGAATGCTCTTGAAACGTAATGTCCGAACAAAGACAAAATCGGAATAGCAACTTGACAAGTAGATCACTGAGAATTCAATGGAATCAAAATGCTGAATTGACATTTTTTAAAAAAGATTGAAATAGATGAACAATGTAAAATTGGAAAGAGCTTCAAACTAAATTCTAAAAATTGAGTTCAGAAAAGCGTGTTCAAATGGAAAGTGAGGTTACACCTACCAGAAGTTGAGATTCAACACAATCCGTGAAGACATACAGTTGTTGTTGATTGAATTAGGCCATATTTATCGCGAATATGCAATGAAACATGAAAGTATTGAATATTCAGCTGGAATAAATTCAAATTCGAAAATTGAAAACAAGAGTTGGCCAATTTTTACATTTTGGAATCGAGTTGAAAACAAAGAAGCAGCACACCAGCGCCACGGCAAGCTGAGTGGAGCAAAACCTACCTACAACGATTTCCGCAAGTGAGAATGCAAGAATAAGATACAAAACACAAATATTATTCAAAAGCAAGTGAAAAGGACAAATTTGAAATTAATCAATAATACTAGACAACAAATTGAAATTATTACAAAGATACAAATATTGAAAACAATGCAGACTAAATCTGCCAAACGTTGGCTATACTGGCAACGCGCTAAGTTCAAAAATCAAGGATGATGCAAATTGAGTTTTAACACCCATACAGGTATGATCTGAAGGCGGGAGCACACACCAACAAATGTATAGAGTTTTTTAATGGTGTCGTTCAGTCGATTTCACATGAGTTTTCTCTTAGTATGATTAACATATGGAACTATCAGGCACGATTTCATACTGGACATGGGTCACACCTGAATATACATGGAAAAAAACGAATTGCAGGTGATTTGTTGGAATTATTGGTGGGTGCTCGGGTGCGTGGTGGAAGAGAGCACCCACAGGTTTCTCCTGTCTCTTAGTTTAACATATGGAACGATCAGGCACGATTTCATACTGGACATGGGTTACACCTGAATATACATGGAAAAAAACGAATTGCAGGTGATTTGTTGGAATTATGGGGGTGCTCGGGTGCGTGGTGGAAGAGAGCACCCACAGGTTTCTCCTGTCTCGGCTGGCAATCCTCCTTCTATTGTCCTTCCTGCGGTGAATCTTTCGATAGTGACTCTTGTTTGGTTGTGGCTGGGCCTCCATCTCCAAGAAGAAATACCAGTCATTACAGACCTCGATCTTTTTAGAGGCAACAAAAACATAGAGATCCATGTTTAGATTATGCAGATATAGTGGATAATTTTATTGATTCTAGATTCTCCTCAGATGAAAACAATAGTTATGAAAAGAAAGAAATGACAGTCTTTCACTGGAATGTCCAATGCATCAGGAACAAGTTGGACTCGGTAGAGTATTATCTTGGAAAAATCAATGTCGATGTCGCCTGTATTGTGAGACTTGGCTGGAGCCTAGTGAGGTGGAATTCTTTGGCATTGATGGGTATGTGTTGGTAATGACTACTGTAGGGGTAACAGGAGCATGGTGGGTGTCTTATATATGTAAGGAATGGTCTAAAATACAAAAAAATTGAAAGTATAAACAAGTTATCAGTAGAAATGGTATTGGAAGTGACAGCTGTGCAGTTATGGAAACAAATATTATAGTCCTATCCCTGTACAGATCAAACACTGACAACAATAATTTAGAAATATTCTTGGAAAGACTAAGTGGGGTATTGGAAAATGCCTTCAAATACACTGACAGACTTATTTTATGTGCAGACTTCAATTCTGATTTCATGAGTGATGATATAATATTGAAGGGTTAAAAGAGCTTCTAGTTTCATTTGGTCTCAGGGTGGGTTTCAATAGTATAACTAGGCCCAATGCATAAATGGAGGGACATGTATTGAACATTGTAACTACGATTCCTGAGAATTCATTTACATGTGAAGTTGTGAGAACATGGTTTTCTGACCATTGAGGTCTGGTTATCAGGAATACTCTCTCCACTAAACAGACGAAAGGAAATATTAATGAAACGAAGACAATACGCACATAAACGATAATAACATTTCAGTTTTCCAAAATATTTTATTTGAAATGAATTGGACTAGTTTGTATGTAGAGAAAAATTTAGAATTGGAAACGTCATTCTCTCTAGATACATTTAAAAAAATAGTAGATACAGCTTTCCCATTGAAAATACTTAAAATTAAATCAACTGCTCCCAAACCCAGTAAGGTTTACAATCTAGAACTGCTCGCTATAAAGAACACCTGTGATCTGTTGTACAGCGCTTACCTTGCTACTGGTAATAATGACATAAAAATACAATATAAGAGAAACAAAAAAGAGTTTAGGGACAAACTAGAGACTATCAGAAGAAATAAGAATGACAAGATAATTTCTGAATCAAAGAACAAAAGCAAGGCAATCTGGGATGTAATTAAAAAACAGTCTAGTAAATCATTGTTGGTGAAAAACAAAAGTCCATTAAGTTCAGACCAGTTCAATGAATTCTTCATAAAACATATTAGTTAAGCTGTTGCTGAGGTTGAAAGTAGGAATTCAGCAAGTAGTCCAATTGATTTTTTAAATTCTGGTTACTGTAAACCCTCTTCTAAGTTTGAATTTGGATTGATTGAAAAAGACGATGTTATTCGTGTTCTTGGGAAAATGAAAGCCAGCAATAGCACAGATGTATATGATATAAGTCCATAAATGCTGAAAATGGGTTGTGATTATATTATAGATCCTTTGATAAATTTAGTGAATAGTTCAATTATTGATGGTGGTTTTCCACAGACTTTAAAATTGAGTGAAGTCTTACCTGTCCATAAAGAAGGTTGCAAATCCGACTTAAATAACTTCAGGCCGATAAATATAACCACCACTGTGTCCAAAGTTCTTGAGAGTGTTTTGAATATGCAAATAGTAAACTACTTTGAGATTAATGGTCTTTTTAGTAACTCTCAGTTCGGGTACAGAGTGGGGAGAAACACAATTAGAGCTGCTGAGGATCTCTATAAGGATTGCTTGGACTCCTTAGAGAATAAGTGCTTCACTCAGGCTAAGTTATTTGATTTGTCGAAAGCTTTTGACACGGTTTCTCACAAACTCCTACTAGATAAACTCTTATTCTATGGGTTTCAGTCCAGATCCATAAGGTGATTGAATCATATCTCAGCAATCGTTTTCAGAAAGTTGCATTCAATGGATCAGAATCTCAGTACTTGCCTGTCTCTCATGGGGTTCCTCAGGGGTCAATATTAGGTCCAATACTATTCCTAATCTACATTAATGACCTCCCAACTATAGTTGACCCTCCAGCTAAGAGTTATCTTTTTGCTGATGATCTTTGTGTGTTTCTGAGCACGCCAACAGAGGCTTCCCTGAATGTTGCTGCACAAGAGGTTACTCAGTCAATTGAGAGGTGGTGCAACTCAAACTTGCTGTGTGTGAACTCCAACAAGGTTCAAGATTTGAGATTCACTTATAAAGGAGACTGCTGGTGGTAGATGCAGAAAAGGAAGCCAAATTTCTGGGATTCACTCTGGACAACTGTTTGAGTTGGTCCAGGCACATTGATAAAACCGCTGGAAAGCTTAATAGAGGAATATTTATATTAAGAAAGTTAAGGACTTGTGTCAGTGTTGATGTTCTAAAGGTAGTTTACTTTGCTCACATTCAGTCACAGCTGTCTTATGGTGCTGTACTGTGGGGATCAAAGGCATATAGCTCAAAACTATTTCGTATTCAAAGAAAGGCAATCAGGCTTATTTGTGGTCTGCCGAAACGCGCTCAATGCAAAGAGAGCTTCAAAGAATTAGAAATACTGACATTTCCCTCTTTTTTGTTCTTCAGTGTCTGACCTATGTGAGGGAGAATTTGAATGGTTTTGTTGAGCAGGGAGTATCCCATGAGCATCAGACTAGAGGCAGGAATAATTTGATCACAGCCGCTACGAGTATTCTAGCACGCAAAAAACATTTCTATTCATTGGTGTGAAGCTTTTTAATATGCTCTCTGAACAATTTAGAGGTTTGCCAAATCTAGTTTTCAAGCAGAGGCTGAAGATATTCTAATCAGTAACCCCATTTACACTTTCCAGGAGTTCTATGAACTGGCTAGGACCTTGTAAAATTATTAATATTATGTTGAGGTACCTACATTAAGTAAATACTGTATCAGCTTCTGCTACTTTTCATTTCTGTTTGTTTCGTTTTATTTGTGTGACTGCATTATATTATCTTATATTTGAATATATATATTTTTAATATCTTTCTTTGTTTGGACATGATATTAATATATCATGATATTGTGGTTCTTTTAGAATAGTATATTCCAATTATTGTATTGTATGTGTGACATTTGCTGTACATTGTGACGGAGGTAATGCTTCTGAAGACCTCAGAAGCGGTTACATTAAAACTTATTCTATTCTATTCTATTCAAAATTCGGGGAAGAAAAAGTTTTGGGATGTGCATATTAATCCTTCCCCAACTATTTTAAAGAATTGTGTCTTGTTTATCAATAAATGAATAACGTGCAAAGCTCGGTGCCCTGATATTGAGTTATAATAGCTGCAATATTAGGACAATAGTGAACTCCTCATTACTTTTAGTGTATCAAGATCTTGATCAAAAAATTTCAAGTCGACTAAGATACAATTAGCCATAGTAGATAATCAAAATTTGTTGTGAGTTTGAGATTTCCGAATTTTGTAGGTTGCAGCTTTATGAAATTTAAATAGAAAATGAATACCTAACGTAAGTCAATGGGTAGAATTTTTTTCAAACTAATAAAATTTGTAACAGAAACTGAGTAATCTCAATGTAACTGGGAGAGCTCTCCAATGGTTGGAGGACTACCTCTCAAACAGAACTCAATATGTCGAGTTAGACCATCACAAAGAAAACAGCATTATCCAGTATAAATCCTCACCCAGAGCAGTAAACAGAGGTGTGCCCCAAGGGTCTATACTCGGACCTCTCTTATTCCTTATATATATATATAAACGACCTTCCATATATGAAATAGATAGCAGAAACAAGTGCATACTGTTTCCGGATGATACTAATATACTTGTACCACATAAAAATCAGGAGCCAAATGTAACAGTCGAAGCACTGAAAGAAGCCACTCAAAAATGCAATAGACTGGACTTCACTATAAATGAACAGAAAACAGTACACATAAAATTCCAACCTACAGCTTGACTCCTGGAAGTTTCCCCAAATAGCCAAACCTCACATACAAGATTCTTGGGAATCATCATCGACCAGAACCTAACATGGCAGCCCCACATTGAACAACTAAGTAAGAAGTTATCGCCTGGAAGTTTCCCCAAATAGCCAAACCTCACATACAAGATTCTTGGGAATCATCATCGACCAGAACCTAACATGGCAGCCCCACATTGAACAACTAAGTAAGAAGTTATCGTCTGCAATCTATGTAATTTGACGCCTGACAAGTATAACAGGTGAAAAGACAGCACTAACTGCATATCATGCCCTGTTCGCTTCACACATGAGATATGGCATAGTGGCCTAGGGCTCAGCATCACAAATACACCTCAACAAAATACCAATACTACAAAAGAGAGCACTTAGAACTATTCTTGGAATGAACATAACAGAGCACCGTAGACCACTCTTCAAAAAATACAAACTACTCACCGTGATCTCTCTGTACGTCCTGGAAACAACAATTCTGGCAAGGAAAGCTAAACCACAAGAGCGGGGCGACAAGCATGGATACAGAACAAGAAATTCCAAAAACATTCCACAACACCGACTGAAAAAATATAAAAACTCACCAGCCTATGCGGGAGCTTACTTCTATAACCTGCTACCAGCTACCTTGAAGGCCCTGGAAGACGAAAGGCTCTTCTCTGCTGCATTGAAGCATTATCTGACAGCCAGGCCGTACTATGTGCTGTCAGAGTACATCCGGGACCACACCTATCAGCATATGGCAGGACGTGCGGCTGACAACATTCACTGACCTCCTCAAGCATGAGGAAATACTGACAATTCCCCGGTCACCGACTGTGGCGAAGACTGAACAAGTAGCAAGTAAGTAAGGATCCGACACGAACAATTATTTCGATCACTTGCAATTTAAGATGGCGACTAGAATGGCGAAAATGTTGTCAAAAACAGAGTTTTTCGCATTTCGCTATCAAGTTAATACCAAAAATAGTCATCGATAAGCTCTATCAACTGCCACAATTCCCATATCTGTAGCAATTTCAGAGGCTCCGCTCCATCTATGCTAAGTTTGATTTTAGATTCCCAATTATCAGGCTTCAGATAAAATTTCAAATGGAAAAGATTGAGAATGAAAATCTCTACAATTAATGTTCAGTAACATTTTCACCTAAAATTGAAAATAAGCTTGAAATTCGATAAAATGTGATTATTCAATTGCAAACTGTTGATTCTATTAAATCATTCACTATGAAGAGATAGCAGACCTCGTGTGTCTCCAGCGTTATTGTCCTGTCCCCAGCTGGCTCAGATCTTTGGATAGTAGACTTGAACACTAGCGTCAGGTGATCAATATTTTTCATAACAGCAAAGAAAAGTTGTGTGAGTGCGTCACACCAGATTTTTACATTTGTTATAGCCTACACTGAATCTTATAATATTCAACGTGACATTTGCCGCTTGCGTTATAATGGTGATGTTCAATGAAAAACAAATTAGACCTCTACCTTCGATCTTGTTATGGGTGAATGGAGCATCTGCACTAGATGCAACGCCAACTCTTTCACAATGGAACTTAGCCGGAATATTCTTGCACTTCATTCTATAAAGAAGAATAATTCAAGTTTAAAAGTTGTTAATCAATTATTGGTTTCTACAATTGCTCACTAAAGGCGCAATCCCTTAGCGACGGCTCTAGCCGCGAAGAGGAAAAAAGTTGTTGGGAATAGCACTTTGGGAAGTAAATTGAAATAAAATTTTATATAGCTTACCGTACACAATTTAACTCAGGCTATGCGTTAAATAATATCAAATTGATTGTAAACAACAATTTTGGTGTAGTGCACTATATTTATGGGCTTCTGACACTCAAGTTAGTTAGATTTGGTATGGGTTGTGTAGGTTAAAATCCATACAGTACCGTATGATCAATGTTTATCACAAAAGTCGATGTATATTATTTTACTCCCATAGGTTGCAGTGTATGAGCTTTTCTAGAAGTGACGTGAATTTGAAATTAGTATGAACAAACCAGATGATTTTTTGATGATCTTTCAAGCGATCAATAGATTACTGTAGATTCATACATTTGAAAAAGGTTGTACCGTATTTTATGCCATTTGGAAGATATTCATCTGAAGAAGAAGAACTAGGCCTTTTAAATCATAAAGATTTATTGACAGACACCCACATAGTGCACTTTCTCAGAAATTTCAAGCAATAGAAAGATTATAATTAAGCAGGATATAGGCCTACTTTACTAAAGCACAGTTCCAAGTAGAATGTAGTTTATGTTACTCTTCATGCTCGAGTTACTCGTGTAAAAATAGTAATAATATTTGTTGTATGAAGTGCGACTTGACTTGAATTTCATATCAATTGTTTGTTTTATTCTGCTTTGTATATTCAGATTGATGATTTAGTGTATAAATTGAAATGGCCATACCTTACCTACATAATATTTGGACAATTAGACAAAATTAGGAAATTGAAGAAGTTTTAGGCAATAGATGCTAGAGCACAAGATTTCTTTTTCTAGCCACGCCAATTATTTAACTACAAATTATTTATTAATTTCATGTAAAACTGTTGTTGGCTAATTGGTAAAAAATTTGATTGAATTTGGAAAATTAGCCTTTTTTCCTTTACCGACTATTGTATTGTTTGCTCTTTCCAATAATAAATAAGAGATTTAAATAGATTAGCATCCTTGCACTCCAATTCTAACCTACAAATTTGACTAACCTTTTATTTACTTCAAATGGTTTTTGTATATTATTATGAAAAATTACATCAATTCTATTCTTACTTTTACTCTCTATTGGATATTTTGTCTTCTGAATAAAAGTTACATTTTATGGCCAACATTGGAGTCTTTCCCCAAATCTCTATACGTAAATTCTTTGGTACCCAACTGAAAGCTTCAGTTGAAAATTGTAATTCTTGCTGTCCAAATTCTACAAATTTAATTGCTGGCACAATTTAAATAGGTCTAATTGAATCACACAACATAAAAAATTGAGCTTATCAGATAAACTTTAGCTTTACTGTATTTGTATTATAAACTAGCCTACCTTTAATAAATACATTTAAGAAAGAATAAGAAGTGTAAAAATAAATACGTCAAATCTCAACAGACTGCATAAACTATAAAACATGAACATTCTATTATAGAGAATTAAAAGAAAACTAGCTTTACCTTCAAGAACAGCTCAAGACCGGCTATTACAGCAATTATTGCAAGAAGATAATTCTATATTCACTTTTTAATATTTTAGATAAGAAACTCAATTATCACTCATTCGAAAAACACTTGACAGTATAATACTAAATAAAATTAAATTTTCATCATATTATAATAAGGTCCTAACTAAACTAAGACTGGAAGGTGAAGGTCTGTAGTAGTGCTTGTAGGCTAATATTTATTCAAAACTCCATAGTAATATTATTTGGAATTGGAAATGGACAGATACTACATTCTGTAACAGAGAACAGAGTATTGGAACAGTTCATTATCCTCCTTGGAACAGTTAACAGTATGATCGAGATGGCAATGACAAAATCATATAAAAATATAATGGTTAATATTTTGACGGTTGAATTAATTTATTTGAGTGGACAAAATATTGGAGTTGAATGATTGATTATGCTAAGGATTTTGATATGAAATTTTACAATGTGACACCAAAGTTCACCTTCGAATCTCGCTACAATTAGGCGCGCTCACGTGTCCGTGAAGTCGTCACTGGTTTGAGGTGTCTTTGCTCTTTACTAGGAGGCTTCCTTCTTCTCTAAAAAATGGTGGCTGGCTACTGAAAAGTGTTTTGTGCTCTCTGAATATTTTTCTATTTAATTGAAATTTTAATGTTTTAAATTGAGTTTTGAACAGTTTATAGTGTTCTAATTTTTGTCTATATTATTTCTTGTGTTTACAAGCCTATAGCCATTGTTTTTTCAACTACATAAGTGGATAAGTATTTAGCTCGTAATGATTTTAGATGCTTAAGTGTGTAAGGTATTGTTCTTTGTGGATTTGTGTTGTATATTGCCAAAATTCTTCTGAAGATTATAAGTTGGTTGCTCTGAAAACTGGATTTCTCATTCATAGGCGATAGATTCATTCATAGTTTATCAAGAATCTATTACGTTGGAGCCGATAACTTTCCTTAGGTTAATAGGTGGAAAATGCTATCCAACCGATTTAGGAGAAATTGGTAGCACGGCAACTGGTATTCCAACAGATGAAACAATTAGAATTCTGAAACAAAATTTGATAGATAATAATATAAATAATGATGAAATAGAAGATCTAATAGAATTGACAACAGTATGTGTAGATCAAAATTATTTCAAATTCAATGAGAAAAATTACAAACAAAAGGAAAATTTGGCAATGGGCTCTCCTTTATCAGGTTATCTTGCTAACATAGTATACATGGACAATTTGGAAAAATCTGGAATAATGAATGATAATAATCCTCTAAAGAAAAATATTATTTATTGACACAGATATGTTGATGATATAATATGTCTGTATAATAATGGAGATAAAACACATGAAGATTTTGAATTATAATTAAATTCAATATCACCTTCTATAAAATTTACGATGGAAGCTCAAGAACATGAAATAAATTTTCTTGATTCAACGATTAGTATGAAAGATAACAAACATGATTTTAGCATTGGAAAACCCACACATACAGATTGTATAATTCCTAGAGATTCAAATCATCCTTGGCAACAAAAAATTTCAACTTTCAATTCAATGATATACAGGCTAATGAATATTCTCATGTCAAAGGATAATTACAGAAAAGAGAAGAAAATAATAAAATATTTGGCAATAACAAATGGATATAATACCAAAACTATTGATAGAATGATTTACAAACAAAAAGGAAAATTAATACAGAATAGAACTCAAAATAATCGCGAAAATAGAAACGCGAAGGAGAAGATTGTCTGTGAACAGTGCAAGTGCTTATTCCATGCTAAATGTGTGGGATTAGGGGAAGCAGAAATTGAGGAACTCGCTAACCGTGCAGGTATTGTATAAATGTACAACTAATTGCGTATAGAACGAAGTAATTCGGACTCAACACCAGTGAGAGTGAATCCATCTTCAAGTGCAACAAAATCGTTCATTGATCTTGAAACTTTTAATAGATCGATGGAGGAGCTTAAGAAATTATATCTGATAGTCAAACTAAGCTGAATGAGGACTTATCCAATGCTATACGCGTTTGTACAGAAAAAATGACAAAACCTGTGAGACGCTGGCGAAGCAAGCCGATATGATTAGTGAACAACAGTCCACTAAAAAAACTTTCTAATGAGAATAGGGAACTGCGTCAAAGGGTAGAGGACATTTCTTATCAGATGGATGATCTGGGCAGTACTCTAGACGTAACACTGTTGAGATCTACGGAGTTCCATCGGTAGCTGATGAGGATGTCGCTGAAGTTGTTCTTCAGGTGTGTAAAACACTGAATATGGACGTCAACAAGGCTCTATTGATGCGTGTCATCGTCTCCGAAAAAGAGAGAATCGACCAACTGCGGGAATCGCGGTCCGTTTTGTGCGCAGGAGCGATGTTGAAACCCTTCTTCAGAGAAAAAAAATGAAAGGTGATCTGAACACTCAACATATGGGCTTCATCGGTGACGCTAAGCCGGTGTATATTAACAGGTCCTTGACAGCCAAAAGGAGGTTACTGTTGCTAGGGCGAAAAAGGTACAGCGAGCAGCAAAAGGGTTAAATTCGTCTGGATCGATGTGACAGGTAATGTGAAGATGAAGTTTAGTGAGGGTGATAAGGTGATTAGGATTTACTCTGAGAAGACTACAGGACATTAAGGATAATAATAGGTAATAAATGGAATACTGATGAATTAGTTTATGAATTATGAACTCACTTCAATATGAACTTCTTTTTTATCATATTTTAATTTTAACTTACCATTATCTATATCTGATCATTATGATTTATACTTATTTTCTCTATATAGGCTCCCCAAATTACATTTCTTTCAAGAAGGATTTTTAATTGAAGTCATATTTGTCTTTGCTGATTTGAATTGCAGGTTCTCTTTATTTATACTTCTTGTTTCAAATTCAGAATTGATTATTATATTTTTATGATTATAGATATATGTGTAATGAGTATCTGATTCAATGATCTTCTGATAAATAATATTATCATTATTATTACTGACATAGTAAAGTTGTGTGGAAATGATCTATTAGACTATGACTAATATCTTGTAGTTGAAACTATCTGGCAAGTTAATCTTCTTCTCAATGAAGGCAGTACAGTATTGAAATTATCTGTTAATGTATATCTGACAGTTCCACGGTACAAGCATTCTACTGAATTTCAATTTTTTCAAATTCAAATTCAAATTGAGTTTATTCACAGAAATCATTACAAATACAGTACATGTATAAATAATATAAATACTGTGAATTTTCCCCACATAGACAAGTCTGTGTGTGGGGAAAGAGTTCTAATGAAAAAAAATTGATACTAAAAAGAAAATTATAAATATTTACAATACAGTACAATTTGAAAAATAAAAGTTTGTTAAATGTAGTGGAGAAAGTATATGTTTTGAATTGAAGTAGTACAATATATATATTATGGTATATAGCTTGAACATGGCACACAAAATAAAATTTAGAACTTGAACAATGATAAATTATGAGCAATATATTGATGATATATATACTTTCATATATATGATGATGATAGATAAGATTTTTATCTAATTCACATATATGATGATGAATACAAGAAAAATATATACATAGTATCAAAACGGTAAGAGGAGTAGATGAGCTGATCAGCGACATCCCTGCCGGCTTCAAATAACCACATATTTAAAATCGTTTGTATATGTTAAGGCTAAGGGGTTCTATTTGCTTTATGTAGGCGGGTATATTTCTATAAAGAATGTGGCATATGTAATGACTATAAATCTATTGCAATTGCTAACTAATCTGGGTTGTAGAATTCCAAATATATTCATATTTCGTGTTTGATAGGGATGGATAAGAGGATTAAATATTGCATTTTTATTACTTCGGATGAAAATAAAAGTGATTTTATGTATAGCTGTCGCACATCAAGGACCTGAAATTCCTGATAGGCCAGTTCAGTCGGATAGCGACTATCCTGGTTCAAGCAAGTCTTTATGATTGCTCGCTGTGCAATTCCGACAGCTCTCAAAGTGAACGAGGATGCTCCACCCCAGGCCAGGATTCCATAATTTATAATGATTGAACATAGGCGAAGTATGTCCTTCTCAATTGATTGACTGAAAGAACCTCCCTCAACTGTCGAAAGGCATATATTAGTCTACGAATGCGACATTTGAGGTATTCCATATGAGGAGTCCAACAAAGCCTGCAATCTATGAAGACTCCAAGATATTTGTATTTTCCACCTGTTCAAGCGTCTCACAATTACAGGTAAGTGACAGGTGGTCATTACATGAGTGAAGCTTGAGACATTCTTGAACTGGCATACTATTTTTCATAAAATATATTGGCAAATATTTGGTTTTAACAACATTGAGTGTGAGTTTATTTTGATCGAGCCACTTCCTCACATGTAAAAGGTCTTTTGAGGCCTCACTGAAGGCATCCCGCCAAGTACGTCCACAGGAAACAATGCAGTATCGTCGGCAAACAGGAACAGTTTGCCATTCAACTGCAATTTACTTATATTATTATATAAATTAGGAATAGTATAGGACCTAGTGTGCTTCCTTGTATAACTCCATAATCAACGGGCATAGAGTCACTACCAATTCCATTTATATAAACTGACTGTTTCCTGCTCTGGAAGTAACTCTCAAACCACCTCAATGAACCATCTCTGATTCCATAGAGCTCCATTTTTCTCAAAAGCTTCAGTCTATCCACAGAGTCAATGCTTTTGCAAGATCTAGAAACGTGATTAAAACATGTTTCCGATCTTCCACCCTCTGCGTGATCTCTTTTGTTATATCAAACAGAGCATGTGATGTATTTTTATCCATTCTAAAGCCATATTGATTATTTGCTATGATGTTATTTGTTTCTAGATAATTCTGTAATTGGGTTTTCACTGCTTTTTCGAGGATCTTTGAAAATATGCTTAGCATAGAAATAGGTCTGTAATTACTTATAAGATTTTTAGTACCAGATTTAAAAATAGGAATGACTTTTGCCATTTTAAAAGCATTTGGAAACTGGCCTGTTCGGATACTGACATTAATAATGTGAAGAAGAGGCTCAATCACCACGTCAATGTGTTCTTTTATGAATTTTGAATCAATGTTATCAAGCCCCGGAGCAGAGCCACACGCATCCCCTTCAAGATCTCCCGGATGTCCTGTTCGTCAAGTGGTTGCAGCCTGAAAGTGGAATTGACAATGTAATCATCATCACTTACCACTTCAGGGCCCCTTTCAGGAATTGCATCAGCCAATTCAGCACCTACATTTGAAAAAAAATTATTAAAGGAGTTACCTATTTCTTTTATTTCTAAATCAGAAGGTGCGCCCCCCTGATGAAACTGCGCCAAGGGGAATCGCTCAGCTGAACCTGGCCTACAAGCCAGCTCATTAACTATAGACCAGAATTTTCTAGAATCACCCCCTACACTACCACCTTATCCTTATAATAATGTATTTTAGCATTCTTTATAGCGACATTGAGTGCGTTCCTATAAATCCTGTACTCCTCTTTCAATCCTACATTAAACGGCTGCCTCAACACCTTTTTGCTCAATTTGTCTCTATGTCTTATTGAATTAATAAGCCCCTGTGTAATCCATGGTTTAATCTTTCTATTCCTGGCTGAAACTAATTTAATTGTGTAAATCGTTCGATTGTTGATGTAATTTCATTTATGAAAGTATCAGCACAGTAATCAACGTTGTCTGTAACAGCAGTGATACCACCCCAATCTTTTTCTAACAGATCGGCCGCAACATTATTCCACTGGGTCACTCTATATGTAGGTATGTTTGGCCGACAATTGTTCGAGTCTACAGGCACCCCGGAAGCTAATTGAATAAATGTCGGATAATGGTCAGTTATAGCTGTTTCCATGATTGCAGATTTTATTTCCATATTCTATCATTTTTTACAAAAAAGTGATCGATACATGAACTCCCCGCAGGACGTGTTACCCGATTCATAAAGCTGATGAAACCCAACTCATACATCATATCCAGGTAACCCTCCTGCACGGAGCTCAATGCAACACCCAGAATATTAATATTAATATCGCCACAAAAAATTTGTAAGGTTTTTCTATCATCATTCAAATTAAGAGATAATTCCGGAGAGCGACAGTGAAAAGATTTATATCAGTATTGGGACTGCGATAGGCAGCCAACAAGTGGCAGGGCACACCGTTAAAAGTAAAGTTAAGAGCCAGGCAGCTAGCGATCCCGCCCAGACAGCTGTTCACGGAGGAAACTGACAGTGAACTGTTAATGTACACTACCACACCATCATTCTGATTGAGTTACTTCCAGAGCGATAGACATCATAACCCGGGAGCCGCATCACAGACTCATCATCATCTAACCACGTTTCAGTCAAAACAATACAATTGATTTTAATAACTTTAAAACTATCTATAATATTGAAAATTCATCAAAGTTTCTTCTATAACTGCGTATATTCAACTGTAAAATACACAATTTATTACTTATTGTACAAGCATCAAAATATTGCTCCAGCATAAGGCCATTGTTAAAAGTAATACTATCATTTAGATTTAATTCATCGGATTCGTCGTCCGCGAAAAACATTTATGAGAATATTTTTCAAATTGAAATGAAATGTACTCTATTACTGAAAAGGAAAAGGAAGAGAGGAAAAATAGTAGAAATGGAAATGTAATTTTTGTAGAAAATTGAGATTCAGGTTGAAGAATCATAAGTCGGCCACCTCAGCCCGCCGGTGACAAAATTAAATCACGGTATTGTACAATGGAGAGTGAAAAATAGAAATTATTTTATGTTTATTTGTTTTCACTGAAACATTCTTTTAATCAATGGTCATTTTCAATATTCGTGAATAACCAAAGACAACATTAACTCTTTATCCCTTTGTAATTTTTGGTAGGAATAGGTCAAAACAAACAGTGGGAAGCAGTGCAGATAAAAATTATTTAGCTCTCAAAAGATTAGATTTATCAGCGAAAAGTGGCATAGCTGAGCGATGCGGATCAATTCCGTAAACAAAGAGTAGCTTATTGAGAGAGAACAAGAAAATAATATAAAATAATACAGAACATAGCTTAGCAGCTTGGTGAATTGTTATGAGCTTTCCCGAAATACTGCTTATTGTAGAAATCACTACAGCTGATAAGATTAGTTATCATTTACTGAGAAGCAGTCTTATAGAATTTAGTGTCTCTCCACATTACGCTCTTATACCGCAAAACAAAATTTGATACTATTCGGAAATGATCACGCTGAAACACCCATGTTTAATATAGAGCTATTGCAATAATATGCTCGAGACTACTAATAGAGATGAATAGACATAAAAGAGTTACAATATGATATGATAAGACCAACACAAAATATTATCATTGAGAAAAAAAACAACTTCTGTTTTAAAGAAAGAAAAACTAATCACACTCCAATATAGCCTAGCATATTTATAATCTATCCAAACAAAATATAGATCTACTGTAGATAATGGATTCATTACTATTGATTATTGAAACATATTAGGATACATTTCAGATGAGAAAATAAAAATTTGATTGCTTTAAAACTGCAACGTACCTACATGAAAAGAGATAGTATTGTGCTTTTGTTGATGTTGTTATCATTTGTTGATTAATTACCGTAACAGAATAAGTTATTTTGTAATCGGTCAGTTTTTATGAAACACTTAAATAGATAATGAAATAATAAGAATGAAGAAAGGACTGTAATAAAATTTGAAACCTAGACTTACTAAGATAAGCCCTATAAATAAAATTGTCTTTGAACGCCCTAATGCAAAAGAGATAATAAACGGAATGTTATTTAATCAAGACTAACCAAGAATTAATTTATACTTTATATTTCAACAGATGTTTGTAGTTGGCACGTCACACAAATCTTTTTCGCAATTTACCGTGTAGATTCTGCCCTTTTCAACAATCCTTATCTTGACAGAGCCATTTTTGTCCACCCAAACATATTTGAAACCAAATTCCTTCTGTAATTTTCTGGCTTGGATAACAAGAACCTACGTTGGGCAGTCAGAGAGAAGTTGATATATATTGGATGGATCTCACCTTGCATTCCTATGTGGCTTGTTGATAACTTTTTCACGCTGCGTTTTTGTTGCATTATATGGTGGGTGATTGTGCGTCGTACAAACTTGACTATAATTGGTGGCGGGTTTCGTGAGTCCGGGCGTTTTTTAAGACGATGGCAGGTATCTATCGCCTCGTCGCTTATCTCAACACCAACAGCTTTGCATGTTTCGAGCACTACTTATGAAATTGACTATATACACTGTTATTCTGTTTTAAAAGCAGTTTTATCTTTTCAACTGATAGTCCTATAGCTTTCTGAATTCCGCAACCGATCCATTTGTTTATTATGCTTTCTTCTTTCATTTCTGCCAAGCCCAATCAAGTAAGTGAAATCTCTCACTAAAATAATATCTCACTAAATAAATGATAATTTAAAGAAGTCTACATTGCTTTATGTGGAATCATAGAATTAGTTGTTATCACCCAATTACCATGCATGCTGATATGATGGTTGGCTGGTAATGTGTAAATTAAATACTGTCACGATTATTTGATCTTCAATCTTATAATAATGTTAAAAATGCCAATGGCCGTACACTTGATTTGGTAATGTCTAGTATGCAGATTGAAGGGCTCAAACATGAGTCTTTGCCTTTGGTCCATGAAGATGTTGAACATCACCCAGCTCTGAGCATGGAATTGCTGACGGGTGTCCAGTTGAGTCGGGGGAGTCATCAGCATCAATCTGATGGGGAGTTGAAGTATGATTTCAGGAGAGCGGACTATCTTTCTCTTTACAATATCCTTAGAGATTATAATTGGCAGGTTCTTTATAGTATTAAAGATGTTGATTCAGCGGTAGATCTTTTTTATTCAATCATATATTCATGTTTTGATCTCACCATCCCAAAAAAACGTGTCAATGCAATTAACTCGAAGTATCCTCCTTGGTTTAATCGGAATATCATACAGATGATTAAGAGGAAAAACAAACTCGCACGGAAGAAAAATTTTTCGGCCTATCATAGAAATCGGTTCAACGATATTAGAAGAGAGCTGAAGAATCTTATATCCCGTTCTCATGATGAGTATATGACTAGGGTACAGAGGAATATCAAGGGTGAGTCGAAGGAGTTCTGGAAGTTTGTGAATAGTAAGCGTGAGGCTAAGGGGATCTGTCAGAGAATGGAGCTCGGTGATAGGGCCTTTGTGGGATCTGAATTGCCCGATGGTTTTGCTGAGTACTTCAAGTCGGTTTATACTCCAATTACTTGCACCTTTAGTGATAACGTGAATCAGATTAGTGAGGAAAATGGAATTAGAAGGGATTTGGCTTCCAGTTCATTAGCTGTTTCATCAGTTTCTGTTGAGAGCATAAGGAGGGCAATTAATAGAATGAAGCCACTCACTACTCCTGGTGAGGATGAGGTTCCTGCATTCATAGTGAAAGGTTGCAGAGATGTGTTGGTTGACCCATTGAAATATATATTCGATTTATCTTTGGCGAAAGGTTTATTTCCTACAAGGTGGAAGATTTCCAAGGTAATACCCATTTTCAAGTCTGGCAGAAAGGATCTGATTGATAACTATCGTCCGATCTCCCTGCTGTCAGTCTTCGCAAAGGTTTTTGAGCGTGTTTTGTATGGTGAGATTTTGTGTTACTCCCGTCCTCTGATATCGGACTGTCAACATGGGTTTCTCCCTGGAAGGTCTGTGGTCACCAATTTGATGGAGTTCACTATGGATGTTTCGAGGGTAATGGATTCTGGAGGTGAGGTTGATGTCATTTACACAGACTATGCAAAAGCATTTGATCGTGTTGATCAGGGAGCACTGTTGAGGAGACTTGATGATTTGGGTTTTTGTGTGCAACTTGTGAATCTTTTCAGAAGTTACTTATTCCATCGTACCAATTATGTTATGGTCAGGTGTTCTAGATCAACTCCCTTTTTCAGCACTTCAGGAGTTCCACAGGGGAGTGTACTCGGTCCTCTTTTATTCCTTCTATTGATCAATGAACTGCCTCTCCAGTTAAAGAAAGCAAAATGTTTGATCTTTGCTGATGATGTAAAGCTCTACATGGAGATTACTAACTCCAATGATTGTAATTTGTTGCAGCAAGATCTTGACAGATTGGCTAGATGGTCTTCTATCAATGGACTTGACTTGAATGTTAGGAAGTGTAAGTGTATCTCATTCTCTAGAAAAAATTTGAAGATGAACTTTTCTTATGAAGTACATGGTATGAATCTGGAAAGAGTCGATACATGTAAGGATTTGGGTGTAATCTTTGATAGCTGTCTCAGGTTCTCAGTGCACATAGACTATAGCATAGCTAGAGCCAATAAAATGCTAGGTTTTGTTATGAGGAATACAGCTAACTTCAATAACCTTGATGCAATATGTACTGTTTATGTGTCATTGGTCCGGAGTGTGTTGGAATATTGCTCTGTGATTTGGAACCCTTATACTGATTTGTGTACTCATGGTCTTGAGGTAGTTCAGAATAAGTTTTTGAGGTTTCTCTATTACAAGCGCTTCGGCCAATCCTGTCCTTTGGGTTTTCCTACAGACCGTTTGAGAGGTACCTTTCACTTTGTATCATTGAGATTACGACGGGAGAGAGACTCATTGATTTTCGTGCATGGTCTGTTAAGGGGTCGATTTTCTTCTCCTTCGCTGCTCTCATTGATCAGGTTCCATGTTCCTGCGTTCAATTCCAGAGATCATCCCACCTTTGATATTATCAGATGTAGAACGGTCAGTGGTTACAATGCTCCCCTGTTTAGGTCTCTTCGATTATACAATAGGCTTAATAATGCATTAGATTTTTTGATTCAGACAGTGTGTTCAGGCGGGACTTGAATAAGATTTAGTATTTTCAAATTGTATTATGCCAATGTGTGTTATGAGGGCAATAATGGGATTCAGTTCCTGGTGCCCTCAAATATGTAAATTTTCAAATAAATAAATATTTAATAAAGCTATAAGAAAAACCTTTACAAAAAATAGATTCATTCTAGGTTATAGGACAACAAATAATGCATTCGAACTGATAAAAAAGGAATCAAATTAAAATGTACAGCAAGATAGGTTTAAAAAATCATCTGGAATCTATGAACTTAAATGTAGTGATTGCAACAAATTCTATATCGGACAAACAGGTAGAAATTTCCATATCAGATTTCGAGAACATATCCAAGCACTAAAATCTGAAAATTATACACAAAAGTAGGCATTTGCTGAGCACTTGATAGATTCAGGCCATAATTTTACATATGTAAATTCCAATATGAAAATACTTAATTATGGTAATAAAAGTCAAAACTGAATGTCAAAGAAGAATTTCATATTTATAAAGCAGCAAAATTAACAGAGATAAAATAATAAACTTAATCCAATTAGACACCAATAACCCCATTTTGATAGAATCATGCGAATTTAAACCCAAATTACAGTCCTAATTCATAAAACATATGAATACACTAACATATGATTAAAATAAGAATCTTCCAGTAGTATTTATTTATTTACTTCATATCACTTGAAAATGGCATAAATGTCCAAAACATGTTGTGATAAAATATTTAAAAAAAAGGGTACTGAGATTTTTATTTTCTTTGAATAGTAGACTTGAGATGCGCGGGAACACTAGCGTCAGGTGATCAATTTTCATTATGGCAAGGAAAGTTGTGTGAGTGCGCCACACCAATATCAGTAACCATCCCATTTTACTTTCCTTGCCCTATTACCATAGGTAAGGAAAGTATTGCTTTGCGAAAAAAAATCAAGGTACCCCAATTTCTAAATTTCTATACGTTTCAAGGTCCCCTGAGTCCAAAAAATTGGTTTTTGGGTACTGGTATTGGTCTGTATGTGTGTGTGTGTGTGTGTGTGTGTGTGTGTGTGTATGAGTGTATGTGTGTCTGTGTACACGATATCTCATCTCCCAATTAACGGAATGACTTGAAATTGGAACTTAAGGTCCTTTCACTATAAGGATCCGACACGAACATTTCGATCAAATGCAATTCAAGAGGGCGGCTAAAATGGCGAAAATGTTGTCAAAAACAGGGTTTTTCGTGATTTTCTCGGAAACGACTCCAACGATTTTGATCAAGTTCATACCTAAAATAGTCATCGATATGCTCTATCAACTGCCACAAGTCCCATATCTGTAAAAATTTCAGGAGCTCCGCCCCATCAATGCAGATAGATTCCCAATTATCAGGCTTCAGATACAATTGAAACAAAAAAAATCAAGTAGGTGAACCTATGCTTCGTAAGGGTCTATTCAAAGCACAAATAATGGAATATAGTTTTATAGTTTCATGCTGATAATTGCACCAACAACAGTGATAATGTAAAATGGAAAAACGAATCAATTGGGCTCTCAGGTAAAGCTCTCTTAAGGTAGACGCACACAGATCGTCATCGGACGGACGGCACGCATCGGACGGATCGGATTATTAGATTTGAAGCATCGTTTTCAATTGGAGTGCGCATACCTATCCGCATCCCTATAGGTATGCGCAATCCAATTGGAAACAATGCATCAAATCTAATCATCCGATCCGTCCGATGATGATCTGTGTGCGCCTGCCTTTAGTATCACATTGGAAAAAGTTGACTTTAATTAATTATAAATATTCTATAAAAAAATGAAAGTATGCTTATAACCGTCTTCAGTGAATTAAGAATCTTTATCCAAAATTCAAAATTAATCAGTCCAGTAGTTCAGACGCAATGATGCATCGATAATGTATTTCGAATCCCGTAGATGTAGAAGCAAATTTGATTTTTTGATATAGTCTACATATAGAAGGATGAGATATGAAACGTCGTTTCATTGTCAGTTTTCTTCAGGGCTACTCCCA
>NW_024090801.1:0-10000 GCF_014356525.2 Nilaparvata lugens
TACTTTCCTTGCCCTATTACCATAGGTGAGGAAAGTATTGCTTTCCGAAAAAAATTAAGGTACCCAATTTCTAAATTTCTATACGTTTCAAGGTCCCCTGAGTCCAAAAAGTGGTTTTTCGGTATTGGTCTGTATGTGGTGTGTGTGTGTGTGTGTATGAGTGTATGTGCGTCGTGTACACGATATCTCATCTCCCAATTAACGATATTTTCAATATTCTTTCCGAAGAATGGACATTGATATGTCCAAAGCTCCGCCAATTTATGTAGATGCATACCAATATAATTATCTATAGTTATTATATTACAAATTACTTTTTCATATCATATACAGTTCAATAATTATTTTCTTAGTCTATATTATGTAAATTCATCTATAATTTTGCTGTATTGTAAGCTATTGTATATGGGTGTATAAGCCAATATTTTGTAATCTACATAAATAAAGTACTCAATCAATCAATCTCCTCTATACTCCATCTTTATCTTCCTCTCATAGTTTCCCTTTTCAGTTTCACCCTTCCTTCTCTTTTCCACAGTTCTCTATTCCTCTCATATTCTTAATATTCTATAACCTCCATTCTTTCACTCCAAATCTTCACTATTCATCCTCAATTCTTTAATAATTGCGTATTCATTCTATCATATTTTCTTATTCGATCTCTCATATTACTACAGTCAACCAATTAGGGTAGTATCTGAGCTCATTCATATTAATAAGTCTCCTATAGTGGGTCCACGCTATAATGACAGTGTTTGATTAGCAATGGTATTGCTATCCTTGTCAATCATTCAGCAAGGCGGATAGCGCTATCTCTTCCTTGCTTTGCTCTGTTGCCATATCATCTCTCAACAATGTAAAATCAATAATTAATTAACAAAATATTCCATCTCAATCATGAAAATTCATTATGAAATTATCTATATATATAAAACCGAAATGGCACTCACTCACTGACTGACTGACTGACTCACTCACTCACTCACTCACAAAACTAAAAATCTACCGGACCAAAAACGTTCAAATTTGGTAGATATGTTCAGTTGGCCCTTTAGAGGCGCACTAAGAAATCTTTTGGCAATATTTCAACTCTAAGGGTTGTTTTTGAGGGTTTAAAGTTCGTCTTTTAGTATGTATATTCTTCTTCTCCCAATCTCTTAATTATAATTGAAATTTCCATATCATATGTTACTATAGAGCTATAATCTAGATAGAGTACCTCTTCGAAACAGTTGTTAACTGGCAACTAAATTAATAATTTTGTCAGGTTGGCATTAAGTTGAGTTGACTTTGTTAGGTTGGCACCAAGTTGAAGATTTAAATGCATTTATTGTGGAAAAATTGATTGGGCACTGCTACTTCAATCCTGGGAATATTATATTTCTAGCCGTCAGGCTCGCTACGCTCGCCATATCCGTTTAGTCTGGACCCCCGACTGGATTGTCCTAACATATGATAAAAATGCTCAAATGAAAAATGCAGGCGAGCGAAGCGAGCCTGCTGATCTCATTCTTGGACGATCCAGTCGGGGGTCTAGACGGATATGGCGAGCGAAGCGAGCCTGACGTCTAGTTGAAAAATATAATTTCTTGCTTGATAAAATATGATTGATAATTTCAAACGAGAATGAACAGTTAATATTACATCAAGAACCTGTTTCAGCTACCGTTTACAGAAGGCATCGACAAGACAGAGGATCGGCAACGTTGTTCTCCTATCTTTCTCCACTGCCATTATAACGAGCACCTCGCCATTTATCCATTAACGTCAAACAATACTGACAATTTTAAGTGAATATCACTGTGGACGCAAATCATCACTCAGCTGATTGGAGTTTAAAATAGGGGTTTTTTTAGTTGGGAGGAGGGTGATTTACCCTCAGGGTTGGGTGGGTTAGGGGGGTAAAAAAGGGTCTCGAACAATGAGAACGGGACACGCGCCTCCAAGAAATTCGCGTCCCGTCGATGATTATTCACTGCACTGAGTTGTATAGTAATAACAACGCGCGTCATTGCTTTCGGAATAGGGTTGTGACGTATTTTATTCACATTTTCTGACTTCTTGCACTATTCAGTTTTGTCTGACTCCACCCCATTTCCTATTACTGAGTTGTTAGTCTCGTCTCCACACATGTGCACACACACACAATTATTATTCTCAGCCACTATTGTAAGATTATTGATTTTTGTACAAGCAACTCGTATCTCTTGGGCTAAAGAGTGAGGTCGACGTTACATTAGATTAGATTTATTCATTTACTAACCGTCAGGCTCGCTTCGCTCGCCATATCCGTCTAGCCAGGGGGCTCCGCCCCCTGGACCCCCGACTGGATCGTCCAAGAATGGGATTAGCAGGCTCGCTTCGCTCGCCTGCATTTTTATCATGTTAGGACAATCCAGTTGGGGGTCCAGACTAAACGTCTGGCTAAACGGATATGGCGAGCGAAGCGAGCCTGACGGCTAGTAATATAATATTCCCAGGATTGAAGTAGCAGTGCCCAATCTATTTTTCCGCGATGAATGCATTTAAATCTTCAACTTGGTGCCAATCTAACAAAGTCAACTCAACTTAATGCCAACCTGACAAAATTATTAATTTAGTTGCCAGTTAACAACTGTTTCGAAGAGGTATTCTATCTAGATTATAGTTCTATATTAACATATGATATGGAAATTTCAATTATGATTAAGAGATTGGAAGAAGAAGAATATACATGCTAAAAGACGAACTTTAAACCCTTAAAAACAACCCTTAGAGTTAAAATATTGCCAAAAGATTTCTTAGTGCGCCTTTAAAGGGCCAACTGAACATACCTACCAAATTTGAACGTTTTTGGTCCGGTAGATTTTTAGTTCTGCGAGTGAGTGAGTGAGTGAGTGAGTGAGTCAGTCAGTCAGTCAGTGAGTGAGTGCCATTCCGCTTTTATATATATAGATGTATGCTACAATATTTACTGGCTTATACACTCATTCAAATTAAATGACGGTAATGCTAATTATTCAACAAATTTTCAAAGTATAAACAATTAATCAATGAGAATAAAGATTGACTGCAATTGGAATAACGATAATATAATAATGTGATGTAACTTCATAAATCGGCGGTGTTTCAACAAATAATTGTCGATTCTCTAAGGAAGATATAAAATATCCTCCCCATTAACACACGACCAGGTTGTGATGAATTAGAGCTGTTGGAAATTATAACTCGAAGTAATGTTCAAATTAAGAAACTCTACTTAATTAGTTAAAAACTAGTTGATTTGAATCTTAGAATTATGGGATGAATGAATGAATGAATGAAATTAGAGTGAGTAATAGTGAATACAATATTGCATTGATAATTGTTAATTGTCAATTGATAATTGTTATTGCATTGGTATTTGTTGTTAAAACTTTTTCTTTTTCTTCTCTGCTTTCATCAATTTTCTTCCCACAGTGGCACATGTTTTCCCTTAACCTGTTTCTATGCTCGATTGTAGGCCTATTCTTTTTATAACTTATTGGATAAGTTTTAGATAAGTTTGGATAAGTTTGATTAGTTTTATTCTGTATTTATTATTTATGCTTAGACTACTTACAATTACTTATGCTTTTTACTCATACTTATCATCTTTCTTATGTATTTGTGAATTGCATGAACTGTATCTCTCATTTTTATTCTTTTAGTAACTTACTTTATTCGATTGTAAATGGTAGTGAAGACTGTTTTGGGCTTAATGCCTGTAGTCTGTAATAAATAAATAAATAAATAATTAAAATTAAATAAATGGAACAAACGTTTTAAGGTGGGATTCAAATTAAAATTTTAGAAATTGATTGAGTAATATTGACAGTATACAATACTAAAGAACAGAAAATCTTAAGATGGGAAGATGAATATGTAGAATGGAGATGGGATGTGGAAAATGGATGAATGAAAGAGAGTGAGAGAGGGGGTGAGAGAGTTTGATTTACTGGCAATAGTAAATCAGAGGATAAGGAAAAAGATTTCGACAAGGGGAGAGAGTGAGAGAGAGTGATGATAGTCATGATAACAAAATGAGAGGAAGAAATCAGAGGATAATTGAAAAGATTTTGACAAGGGCAGAGAGTAAAAGAGAGAGATAATTCTCATAATACAGAAAGGGAGAGAGATAGATAGTGTGAGAAAGAGAGATTGACTGTTCGATTTGCTAGCAATAGATTTTTGCTTCATTGAAACAACGAGAAACCGATTTCAACTTGTTGACCCTCACTTCATACTGTCAGCATAGGTTAAAAGGAAAGCATCAATCTTATTCACAAGGATCTCTGACTGTTCTAAGTGAATTACACTGTAGTGGCTTGTGCCCGCTCTGTATATTTGCGAAAAAACCTCGCTTCCAATTGAATCCTCACGTGTGTTTTTCTATTGTATTTGAACTGTTGCGAAAAACTCTTTCATTGTGGTGTGCTGTTTCTTTTTGTGTGCTTTTTTCAAAGTTGGGAATTTTTTTGTCGGACCGTTGAAAGATTGTCTCTTGTGGCTTGAATTGAATTCGGAGTGGTGCACTGGGAGTCGAAAAGTACAGTTAACAAACTTTGTCGATTGCTGGAATGGTTTCTCGGTTTGGAAATTTTCCAGTTTTTGGCTATTACAGTCATTGAATATTGGATAGAGAAAAGGTAGCACATGAAGATATCTCAAGGTATAGGGCACTTATGTTCCAATTTTCAATGTTAACACAAGCTGATAGTTCTAGATTCTAGTGGAGTTCTTTTTCGTAAAACTATGTGATGCTGGTAGTCTCTGATACTTACATACTACTATTTGTATATATATATATCTACTACCAGTGAGGTCCACGTCATAATGACAGTATTTGATTAACATTGGTGTTGCTATCCTTGTCTATCTTCAGACAAAGCTGATAGCGCTATCCTTTTCCAGCTCCACATCGTTACCAAATAATAGACTACGTTTTTAACAAAGTAGAAATATGGTTAATGAAGGCAGAGAATCTGCAACGCTGTGCTCCTATCATTTACTGTCACTGTTATTATTCACTGTTATTCACGATTATATTCACATATTATTCACTGTCATTATAACGTGGAACTCACTATAGTTATTACACTCTTACCCGGCCAAATCGGTAATAATACACAGAAGTCGACAGTAATCGGCTTGAGCTAACAAAAATCGGCTTGAAATTGGAAACATAAATTATCTATACCATGGGATACCTTCTCTTGATATACTTCCTCTATTACTATAATCACTAAATTCTAGCTTTTTTCAATCAACCCAATCCTATTATATTAAGCGAGCAATTTCTGTATATCTGTTTATATTTTTATATCTGGTTATTTATGTTCAACGGATCTCGAAAACGGCTCTAACGATTTTTATGAAATTTGGAACATAGTAGATTTATGATATAAAAATTCGATTGCACCAATTCTTATCCTTGGGAAAACTCGCTGAACGACATTAAAAGGATAATTCATCCTTGGAAAACAGATGATAATTTCGTCGTCTCTCGATAACAGAAGATGCGTCTGCCTGTGTGGGAGAGAGACAGAATTATTTCCAGCTGTGTAATCATAATCAAACAGCGAGAAATTTTATCCAGCTAGACAATTTAATCGATTTGATCAACATAATCTGATTTGTTGACATGACATGATAATCCTCCTGAACTAGAGTATACCATAATTTTCAAAGTTGATCATTATTTGACAGTTTCAAGTGATTAGTGAGTGTTATTTTGTTATTTAATTAGGTTTGTATATAATCTAAATTATAATTTTTCTGTTTTCAAAAGTTTGATCATACAATTGAACCTAAGATCAAGTGTAAGGAACATAAACTACATTCTGGACTATTTATAGTGTATAAATCAAAATTCGGGAAAAAACAGTTTTGGGCTGTGCTGTTGGTACTTCCCCAATGATTTTAAAGAATTGTGTTTGGTTTATCAAAAGTCAATAAATAAATAACGAGCGAAGCTCGGTGCCCCGATATTATTGATTATGCATTGTCAATTTTAAATGACTTTTACATGTCTGTAAATATTGAGTCAGCATTTAATATCATGTTCAATACATATATCCATTCTCTACATATATTTCGTTGATGTCTATATCCAACTGCAATATAGCCTTAGTTAGTAGAGGGTTGGAACCTGCCCCAATCCATCATTTGTTTCTCCCCTATTTTGTCAGTGACATTTTCGACCCTCGACACTAAAAAATAATGAGCTGATTTGCTCTAGCAGAAGGCGCAAGGCTCAAGTTGTTTGCTATAGGATTAGGCCGGCCTACTACAGCCTGAGATATCGATTTTTATTTATTTATTTATTTTAATTTATTGGCAATTACAGATCATAATTATCATATGATTGGGAGAAGACAACAGGCATAGCCCAAAACTGTCCTCTCCCAAATTTTTACAAATAAAAGTTTCAAAAAAGAATAAGGTTAAGATTTCACTTTCACTCTAAAAAGTCCAATTTCCACTTCAAAACTAATGACTAAACTAAAAATTTTGAATTTTGATATTTGAAAACTGATTAAAAACAAAAATATCTCACTCAAATCTCTATAAATTGGAAATTTTTGAGTAATTTTGCAAAATTTTGAGCCAAAAATGAAAAACAACTTCAATATTAGCACAGCTGAATGTAACATTTGTTCTATAATGTCCGACTCTCCCAACCATTTTTTGTAACATTTTAATATTCATTCCGTTCATTCACTTTATTAATTCATATTGATTCAATAATTATTGTATTAGTTATTCATTAATACAATAATGAAAACACAAAATGAGGAAATAATAATATGTATCTCAACTCTAGAACATGGTACGCCATAGTGGATTAGGTCAATTTCCACACAGAAAAAACTAGATTATTTCCTTCTTCATAGCTATAGTTCTCCCCTATTCCGTGTGATTTTTCTTCTCGTTTAGAACCCGGATGGAGTGAATTCACCACAATATACTCGTGGAAACGGAGCTGGGAAAGTGAAAATGTCGGCCATCGGCGAGGCGAGAGTAATTGGCCTAATTGAAAGCCAACGCATCGAAACGCATGATTACAATCGCAGATGGAGCGGATTGGAAACAGTTGAAAAGTTGAAGAGAAACAGTTGAAGAGAGGAGGATGAGGAAAAGGAGAAGAAGGAGTGGTAGAGGGAGAAGAAGAAGAAGAAGATGGAGGAGACGAAAAAGAAGGAGAAAAGAAAGGAGGAGAAGAAGAAGATGATGATGATTGAAAAGAAAGAGAAGAGAGAGATTCTTGAGAGAGGATGACAGGAAAAAAGGGTGGTGTTGGAGGGGGATGGAGTTTGAGGAGGAGGATGATTAGCAGGAGGAGAAGGTAGAGTTGGCGGAGAAGAAGGTAGAGCTGGAGGAGGTGGAGGAGGAGGAGGAGGATGGTGAGTGAGGGTTGTTGAAGGAGAGAGAGGAGGATGAGGAGAAGAGAAGGAGCGGTGGAGGGAGAAACAGGAGTAGAAGAAGAAAATAAAGAAGAAGAGAGAAGAAGAAGAAGATGGAGGAGACGAAAAAGAAGGAGAAAAGAAAGGAGGAGAAGAAGAAGAAGAAGATGATGATGATTGAAAAGAAAGAGAAGAGAGAGATTCTTGAGAGAGGATGACAGGAAAAAAGGGTGGTGTTGGAGGGGGATGGAGTTTGAGGAGGAGGATGATTAGCAGGAGGAGAAGGTAGAGTTGGCGGAGAAGAAGGTAGAGCTGGAGGAGGTGGAGGAGGAGGAGGAGGATGGTGAGTGAGGGTTGTTGAAGGAGAGAGAGGAGGATGAGGAGAAGAGAAGGAGCGGTGGAGGGAGAAACAGGAGTAGAAGAAGAAAATAAAGAAGAAGAAGAAGAAGAAGAAGAAGAAAAAGAGGAATGAAGCGACGGGAGGTAGATGAGAGAGAGAAAAGAAGAGGAACAGAGGTGAGGATGACAGGAAAAAAGGGAGACGTTGAGGTGGGATTAAGTTTGAGGAGGAGGATAATAAGCAGGAGGAGGAGGTAGAGGTGGTGGTGGTGGTGGAGGAGGAGGAGGAGGAGGAGGAGGATGATGATGATAAGAGGAGGACGAAGAATAAGTAGTAGACAGTAGAAGAAAAGAAGAAGATGTGGTAGACAGGTGAAGAAGAAGAAGAACAACAACAAGAAGGGAGGAAGGGAGAAAACAAAGAGACTCGGGAGAAGAAAGAGAGAAAGAATAAGGATGCAAACAAGATGAAGGAGCCTAAGGGGAGAGAGATGAAGACGAAAAGGAGATAAAAGAGAAAGAATATATGGAGGAAGAAGAAGAAGAAGATGTGAGTGAGAAAAAAAAGAGACGATCAGAGAGAAATGCAGTGTGTGTTGTTGAAATGCTGGTACTTTATCGGACAGTGAGAGTGGTCGGTCGGCGTGATTTTTAATGGAAATGGAAATCGGAAAAACCAGTGAAAACTGTGGTGAGGGGGACGAGTTTTCCGGCAGAATCGGTGTGAAAAAGCAAGGAAAAGCGCCTCTGGCCAACAGCTGTCTACTTGCCTAGCTCCATCGTTCCATTATCCTGCTTTTAGTATTCTGGTTTTTCTTTTCCGAATCACTTTTAACATTTTCTTCCTTTGTTCTATTTCTTTTCTCTCTCCTTCCAACATTTTCTTCTTAACTTTAGCATGATAGCTCTATCTACTTTCCCCCTCAATCCTACTCTTTCTATCTTTACACATTATCCTGTTTTTAGCATTTTAGTTTTCCTCTTCCGCATCACACTTTCTATTTTTCTTTCCCATTTCTATTTCTTTTCTCTCTCTTTCCAACAATTCAATCTCATCTTTAGCATGATAGCTCTCTATACTTTTCCGCTTTATCCTTTTCTTTCTTTCTTCACACATTATCCTGCTTTTAGAATTCTAGTTTTTCTTTTTTCCGCATCACACTTTACATTTTTCTTCCTCTATTCAACTCCTTTTCTCTCTCTCTCAACATTTTTTCTCAACTTCAGCATGAAAGTTTTCTTTCTCCCTTTATCCTTTTCTTTCTTTCTTCTTTACACATTATCCTGCTCTTAGCATTCTAGTTTTGTAGTTTTCCCCTTCTGCATCACACTTTCCATTTTTCTTTCTTTGTTCTATTTCTTTTCTCTCTCTTTTTAACATTTTTTTCTCAAATTTAGCTTGATAGTCCTTTTCCTCCCTTTATTCACTCCTTCCTTTCTTACTCTCTCATTTGATACAGTATCAACACAATATGATACAGTATCAACACGTATGATACAGTATCAACTCAATATGATACAATATCTACAGTATATGATACAGTATCAACTCATTATGATACAATATCTACAGTATATGATACAGTATCACTCAATATGATACAATATCAACAGTATGATACAGTATCAACTCAATATGATACAGTATCAACTCATTATGATACAATATCTACAGTATATGATACAGTATCAACACATATGATACAGTATCAACTCATTATGATACAATATCTACAGTATATGATACAGTATCAACACATATGATACAGTATCAACTCAATATGATACAGTATCAACTCAATATGATACAGTATCACTCAATATGATACAATATCAACAGTATGATACAGTATCAACTCAATATGATACAGTATCAATTCAATATGATAAAATATCAACACATATGATACAGTATCAACTCATTATGATACAATATCTACAGTATATGATACAGTATCACTCAATATGATACATATCTACAGTATATGATACAGTATCACTCAATATGATACAGTATCAACTCATTATGATACAATATCTACAGTATATGATACAGTATCACTCAATATGATACATATCAACAGTATATGATACAGTATCAACTCAATATGATACAGTATCACTCAATATGATACAGTATCACTCAATATGATACAGTATCACTCAATATGATACAGTATCACTCAATATGATACAGTATCAACACAATATGATACAGTATCAACACATATGATACAGTATCAATTCAATATGATAAA
>NW_024090801.1:15000-23194 GCF_014356525.2 Nilaparvata lugens
TATATAATTTAAGCCGTCAATGGGCCTTACGACTGTCATACTTCAGCCGGGACCGACAATTTAACGTGCCCATCCGATAACACGGGAGTGATCTGGTTAAAAAACTTTTGGTATTGAGAGGGTTTGAACTCGGGATCTCTATGCTGCTACGCAGGCACTCTATCCACTAGACCACGGATCACTCCAATAAAAATAGTAAAGAGACAGTAGAATAAAAATAGTCAAAAAAAAAATGTTTGTAATGCAGATTATGGGGAAGAGTAAGCAGTAAAATTTTAATTTACATTTCATTGATGAAATTCGAGAAAAGAGAAGAAATTGCTGAAAGACGAAGAAAAAGGAACTAGAACTTATAAAGAAGGTGATAAATATATTATTAACAAAGGAGGAGTGGAATCTTTTGGGAGGAGGAGGAGGAGGAGGAGGAGAAATGGAAATTCATGTGAGAATAAGGAGCAAAAAAGCTAGTTTTTCCATTCTAAACTTTTTAATTAATTATCGCCAATTCATGGATGAATTTATAAATATTTAAGTAGGCTGTGAAATTAGATAATTTTACAAAAATTTTAACAGAAGAGGAGAATGGGTTAAACTTTGTTGGAACACAATTTTCCATTTATAATCATTGCTTGATTGTGAATGAAGTGCAATGAGAGAATACAAGAAGCAATACTGAAATCGATAAAAATGTAAAGGAAAATAAAGAACATCTAATTTTTGCAAGAATTGATTGTATAAACGGAAAAACAAGAAAAAGAAGGGGGAATATTTGAAATAATGTGAAATATCTCTTCTATGTTTGGTTTTGAAGCATATAAATTGAAATCCACCCTGAGTAAATAATTGAGTCTGAATATTTTGTGAAGTGAACAACTATTTCTGACTATGTGTAACCTTATCTAAATTTGGGAGAGGAATAGCACAAGGTTACCCTATTTTTTCTCTCCCTATCATTTTGATGATGAACGACTTAACCCACTTCGGACTATGTGTAATCATAGAGAAACAATAGCATAAGTAGATATCCTATGGTATAGGGCGTTTACGTCGCAACTTTTACTGTTATCTCAAGCTGATAGTCCACGTCGTTCTTTCCTGTGAAGCTTTATGACGCTGGTAGTCTCTCATATTGTGCTGTTCATACACACTTACCCGGTCAAAACAGTAAAACTTGACAATAATCGACAGTAATCGGCATGAGATAACAGTAAATGTTGCGACGTAGACGCCCTATACCATGAGATATCTACTTACGCTATTGTTTCCCTATGGTGGAACCTTATCTGAGTTTAGGAGAGGAATATCACAAGGTTACCTTATTTTTTCTCTCCCTATCATTTTCTATTATGATGCACTTATTGTATGAATCAAGAAAGAATAAAACGATAGAAAAGTAGGGACTTACCCGGTCAAAACAGTAAAAATCGACAATAATCGACAGTAATCGGCTTGAGATAACAGTAAATGTTTCGACGTAAACGCCCTATACCATGGGATATCTACTTATGCTATTGTTTCTCTATGGTGGAACCTTATCTAAATTTGGGAGAGGAATAGCACAAGGTTACCTTATTTTTTCTCTCCCTATCATTTTGATGATGTACTTATTGTATGAATCAATAAAGAATAAAACGAAAGAAAGGTGGAAATAAGATGAAGAAGAATGAAAAACACTCACTTTTGCAGAAATTGAATAAAATAAATGTGAAGGAATCAGCAAAATTACATGAAGCCTACCCAACACCCTGAAAACTGTTGTTTTCTTAGGCCTAGGTAAAATTTTGCAGCAAGCTTTTTGTCTTGTGAGAAAGGGGTCTCCCCCATGATCATTAGTGCTATTGTAAGATTCACTTTAATCTGTCAGTATTCCTTGTGAATAGCACCAATGCCTCCCATTCAAACAATACTGACAGAAGTAAAAACTCACTCACTCATCAACTGGGGAAAGTTGCTATTGTTCTTTCACTCATTCTTATTGTTTAAGTTCAGCCATGTTCATTTTTCATCTTTCTCCGGCTTCTTTTCCCCTTACTTTTCAATTCTTTGCTTTCTTTCTCCCCTCCCTTATTCCCCTTTCTTCTCAATTTTTCCCTTCTTTTCACCACCCCCCCCACCATACACATGACTACCGTTCCATTTCTTGTATTGTTTTTTTTTTTTAAGAATCAGAAGGATTCTTTTTCATATTAAGCTGTAGGTCGTCTTACACGCATGATAGAGGATAATTATACAGAGTGTCTCAAAATTGAAGTGCCAAACTTCGGGCATAGATTCTATGGGTCAAAACAAAGAGAAAATTAGAAATAATTTTTTTTCCTAAAACGCTTCGTTTACGAGATATTCGCCATTTTGTATTTTTTACAAAATAATTTCTATCTTTAAAGTTTTCCAACCGATCGCTATAAAAATCGGAAGGTATGCTCAAAAAACAGAGATGATCTGTAGAAAAAATATTGAACTTTGTCCAATTCGAAAATTCAAAATGGCGGGCATTTTGAACTTTTAATCCAAAATTGCGGGAAAATGGTGATAGATAGAGAAATTTACCAAGAACAAATTTTCTTAGGAAATTTTATTTACAATCAGTCAATACCAAAAAATCAGAATCGGACAAAGCATAAAAGAGATACAATGGAATGTGTGTTATGTAGTAGCAAGTTATCTACAATCTACAATCTGCTATGATTTATAATAAAGGAAAGAAATGGCTTATACACGTACGAAATAGGAGATTCACGAATGACGCATCATCACGTCTCAACTACTGGACTGTTTAACTTGGAATTTTGCATATAGATTCCTCCTAATCTACTGAGGATGGTTATAGGCCTATTTTAAATTCTTCAAGATTTCAGTTTGTCGAGTTTTTTACTGAACCCTTGCGAGGTGAGGGTTACCTGCAAGTTTCTAATAATTTTTTATAATATTGAATTGGTATTGCAGTATATGAATATCAGAATATTAGAAGACTATTGCAGAGTCAATGGCAGTCTCTGTAAACTTTATAGTGATCCAAATTTACGGTTTGTACCTGAACTTTGTATCAGCCGCGGTTCAACTCGAAATTTAATCTATCAGCTGATTAGATTAGCTTTAAACTGGGATGGTTTATACCAATTACCTACAATAATACAAGGTATTGCATTCTATGTACCTGAACAGAGATCAGCCGCGGTTCAACTCGAAATTTAATCTATCAGCTGATTAGATTAGCTTTAAACTGAGATGGTTCATACCAATTACCTACAATAATACAAGGTATTGCATTCTAGGTAAATTGGTTCATACGGCTGTTAAGCGCAAACTTTGCAGAGGACAGAGAAAACTACAAAAATGCCGAATTAATTTCAATAGTTTCATGTGTAATGAACTCCAAAAGATTGAAGAATAATTAAATCACCTTATAGCTGAATGTACCTTTAAAACAGAAAAATAGCATAAGCACAGCATAGAATCACAGCTAATGCTATCTTTACTTTTGATGTAATAATACGAATCGTATTTCTGAAAAGGCACAATACAATTCAAAAAATCTGGTGTGGTACACTCACACAACTTTCCTTGCTCATTGAACTATAAGCCTCATTCTTAAACGAGAATGATTTAGGGGAATAACATAATGACGATTGGCGGCAACATATTTGAAACTACTATCAGACTTCTGTATATGTGTATAGTTGTTTTCAGAGTATTTTTTCCTTTGTGTAAATTGTGAAATTCGATATTTTTTAAAAGTCGTCAAAACAGCTGTTCTACAGATGAAATATCTCGATGTGTTCTTTTTATGAACTGCTCTACCTACCTACCTCATGCACGAGGAAGAGGCTACAAAGTCCATTTCTCAAGGATGGGGTGGACCCCTCATTAGTTTCTCAGAAAGGAGACTCATTCCAGTTAATAGAGCCGATAAATAACTATACAGGGTATCAATTTGAAGAAAATCGTTAGAGCCGTTTCCGAGAAAACCGTGAAAAACATGGTTTTTTTAGTGATTATCCGACATTTTTCTCAATAATATTACGGAGCTCCTGAAATTTTCCCAGAAATGAGACTCATGTCAGTTGATAGGGCTTATAAATAGCTATCTATGGTATAAATTTGAAGAAAATCGTTAGAGCCATTTTCGAGAAAAACATGGTTTTTTAGTAATTATCGCCATTTTTCCGCCATCTTTAATTGAATTTTATTGAATTTCTTATTGTCGGGTCCTCATGGTATAAGGAACTTAAGTTTAAAATTTCAAGTCAATCGGTTAATTAGAAATGGAGTTATTCACAGACATACACACATACACACACACATACACACACACATACACACACACACACACATACACACACACACACACACATACACACACACAGACCAATACCCAAAAATCATGTTTTTGGACTCAGGGGACCTTGAAACGTATAGAAAACTTGAAATTGGGGTACCTTAATTTTTTTTGGAAAGCAATACTTTCCTTACCTATGGTAATAGGGCAAGGAAAGTAAAAAGCATCAAATATTCAACATATTATATTATTGGATTCATGAGAAATTAGTTACTCTCGATGATATCCTATATGGAAGTTACGTAACCTACTTTAAAGAATACTGGTATCTAAAACTGAAAACATCATGCAATAGTTGAATTATAAAATATCTGAAGGAATATATCAACTTGCTCTTTCAAATGTGGTGGCAATTGAACGATTGTTGACTTGGCACTACTCTCGTTCCCATTGGTCGGACATGGCCACACCTACAACCAATAGGAACACTTCCACGTCACATGCAAGCTGGCCAATCATAGTCTACATTCCTGAACAGTCGATTGTTTTATTCTAAATTTCTTTGAATAATGAAACTGAGGAGTCCACATTCTGTACTGTCGGAGAAAAATTTAATGTAGAAATCGGAATGAATAATTGTACGAATAGCAAATATTGGATGAACAAAGTTCACGGGAATGTAACAGAGTAAAGCTGCGTTTACACCAAAGTTATCAACAAGATGTTAATAACTTAATCCTTATAGATTCTATTAGATTTAACTGAAATTGAAAAGCACATGAATATGTTCAATCTAATAGAATCTTTAAGGATCAAATTATAAACATTTTGTTATAAGCTCAAGTAAGAAGGCATTTTTCGGCGTCAGTGTTTCATTTATGAATTATTCTACAAATAATCTGATAAAGTATAGAGTATCGCATTCTAATAGAACTCCAAAGTATAATACACCGTATCAATATTTTTCCTTCAAATTGTGCTCACAGTTTCAAATTGAGCTGACAATTTTATCTAACTTTAGTTAATATCACTTACCACTATAGTGATACTACAGTGGAACAAACTAAATAAAAATTTGCATGCTTGAGTTAATATCACCAATATCGGGGCACCGAGTTATTCATATTTATTGATAAACAGAACACAATTCTCCAAAATAATCGTGTTTATATTTCACAGCTGGCTATATGTCATCTTATGAATTTCGGGAATGCGATATTTGATTTTCCACAGAATCACTCGCTCACTTTTTACTATCCACAGACGACGAAGGTCTCAGATGTTCCAGCCTAGGATTAATTATCCGTTTAATGTCGTTCAGCGAGTTCTCCCAAGGATGAGACCTAGTGCAATCGAATTTTTATATCGTAAACCTACTATGGTCCAAATCTCGTGAAAATCGTTGGAGCAGTTTTCGAGATCCGTTGAGCATAAATAACCAGATATGAAAATATAAACAGATATACAGAAATTGCTCGCTTAATATAATAGGATAGTAGAACCATAGAGAAACGATAGCATAAGTAGATATCCCGTGGTATAGGGCGTTTATGTCGCAACTGTTACTGTTATCTCAAGCCTATAGTCCACGTAATTTTTCCCGTGAAGCTTTATGACACTGGTAGTCCCTCATATTGTGCCGTTCATACACTCTTACCCGGTCAAAACAGTGAAAATCGACAATAATCGGCTTGAGATAACAGTAAAAGTTGCGACATAAACGCCCTATACCATGGGATATCTACTTATTTTATTGTTTCTCTATGATATCACCAATATCGGGACACCGAGCTTCGCTCGTTATTTCTATTTATTGATAAACAGAACACAATTCTCTAAAATGATCGTGTTATATTCACAGCTGGCTATAGTCAGCTTATGATTTCGGTATGCGATATTTGATTTTTCAAAGAACACTCGCTCACTTTTCACCATCCACAGACGACGAAAGTCTCAGCTGTTTCAGCCGAGGAGATTATCGTTTAATGTCGTTCAGCGAGTTTTCCCAAGGATGAGACCTAGTGCAATCGAATTTTTATATCGTAAACCTACTATGGTCCAAATCTCGTGAAAATCGTGGAGCAGTTTTCGAGATCCGTTGAGCATAAATAACCAGATATGAAAATATGAACAGATATACAGAAATTGCTCGCTTAATATAATAGGATAGTAGAGCCATAGAGATATCCCGTGGTATAGGGCGTTTATGTCGCAACTTTTACTGTTATCTCAAGCCGATAGTTCACGTAGTTCTTTCCTATGACGCTGGTAGTCTCTCAAATTGTGCCGTTCATACACTATCACCCCAACAAAACAGTAAAAATTGACAATAATTGACAGTAATCGGCTTGAGATAACAGTAAAAGTTGCTACATAAACACCCCATACCATGGGATATCTACTTACGCTATTGTTTCTCTATGGTAGAACACACTACAATCATAAACATCTGCTTCCAGTCATTCATTCAAATTATTTGCATATTATAAATTATTTAGTCTTTGCCTAATCATCCAGAAATCAGCACCTTGTCTTCAACTAATCATCCAAAACTCGTTCAAATTTTTTGATCGACTTGCTATTTTCGTGATAACTGCTATTAAACATGGGCGTCAACTAATTTATTTATGACCAGCAGGTAACCCGTGCTCCGCAAGGGTCTGATAATTAAAAACTCTATAAACTGAAAACATGATCTACTGAGGTCTTAAAAAATTTAAAATAGGACTTCAACCATCCTTGGAAAATTAAGAATCGATATGCGAAATTATTTCAAGTTAATCAGTCCAGTAGTTGATACGTGATAATGCGTCATTCGTGAATTTCCTATCCCGTACGTGTATAAGCCAGTTCTTTCCTTTATTATATTCATGACAACCACCTGCTATCCAGATAGAGGTGTGTCGAACATATCCTGTTACCAGAATAATGTTTCCTAATTTATTCAATTAGTTTAACATATTTGAATAATTTGAAACAAAGTGGATTTAATAGGCGCCATAACATGTTGCTGGAGTTAGTATTAACATAATTTTATGATATGAGTCTAATTTTTATTGGTATCAACTTTTTATGCGTTTGGTATGCTGTATCACATAATAATAATTCATGTTTTATATATTCTTTTGTTGAACTCTGTTGCTCTGTTTCAGTGTATGAATACGTTAACGTTTTCAGAGTTAATGAGAATTTTAATGATTTAAATAACAAAACAATTAGTGGAAAGTTAATTTGGAATCTATTTCTAAAACCTGAAGATGATATGTGGAACATCGAATCTAGTAGTTTCAATTTCTGTTTTAAATCTATTATCATCTATTATTGAGGCTATTTTATAAATAAAAATGAATGAGGATAATTAATTTTCACCACACTGCACAGAAAGCAGCTGTTTTCCAGTCCCTACCTAGATCTGAAAGACATTGTTTATAGACGACTCTCGTCTGACATCAGAACAGGTTTCTTTCCGGCCCAGGCCGGAAAGATACCCTTTCCAGCCGCTAACATGGAACTAAGAAAGGTGATCAAAAAAACAGCTGATAAAAAAACTTTTCATTATTGTGTTCATATTCAATAATAAAAGCATTTATATATATATCATCTTATTGTCATTTGAAAAAATAAAGAAGATAAACTCAACCTCCCACATAATTGAACATAACTTTTAGGTTATTTAGACAAATCAGAATAGAAAATAAAAATAATTGACAATTTCCTGATATTCAGATTACCAAGATTGCTAGAAGCTATCACCTTCCACTTCTGCTTTCGGAAGTGCTTAGTACAACAATATTCTCATAAATATATATTGTTTATTTCTGTGTGTGGCGAAAAATAGCTTTCACACCACGGGCAAAAAATTTTAAATCGTTTACAAGAGCAGCCGCAAGGACAAGGATGAGGGAGACCGCAGGCACA
>NW_024090802.1:0-24167 GCF_014356525.2 Nilaparvata lugens
AGAAAATAAGAGCAATATTTCAACTCCTACACATGTTCTCTACCTTCTAATAAGATAAAGACCTTTTGAGACATTCCTTATTACATAGTTGATTTATGATGATTCCATGTCAGATGTCTGTCAATCCAGATACCAAGAAACTCGATTGCCACAGGGCAGCTACTGGAATCATCATTTTTTCTAAACGTGGAATAGATATCACTAATCTCGTCCTCATTCAATGAAAGGCTATTCGCTGAGCACAGAAGTTTGTGCTCTACAGTATCGAATCCCTTCGTCATATCGTATGACCTGAATCCAACACTCGACCCCTGATTCAAATCAGACACAACAGAGCTGATAAGAGAAGAAACTGCATGACTAGTTTCCCAACCTGGTCTGAAGCCAAACTGAGTTTCAGTGAACAAATTGTTTCTTTCAAAAAATTCAAAGACTTGATTATGCATCAGAGACTCGAATAACTAAGAAAAAATAGGTACAATATGTATTGGTCTATAGTTATTTAAATCCTTTTTGCTTCCCTTCTTGAAAATAGAAAAAACCTTCAATGAAAGGTTTTGAAACCTTCAATGAAAAAACCTTCACATTGTTCAGCTTACTTGGATACACGCCTTTATGAATACACTCATTGAACAAATGAGTGAGTACCTCACATATATAAGGAGAAGCTATCTTCAATATCAAAGAATTAATATTATTAATGTTGTAACATTTACTAATGCTCGAGGAACATATATTTGAATACATAGTTTCCACCGTTACATGATTAAATTTTAAAAGTCTCTTAGAATTAGATTGACACTTATTAAGGTAATATCTGCTATCCTTATCACTTACATGTATTTTTTTGCTTACCCTATCTATATTATCTATAAAAAGATCATTGAAGACTTAAGAACTATGCTCACTCTGGAAGACTTCAGCTTTAGAGTTCTTATTGGAAATTTTATTAACAACTCTCCATGGTTCTTATTTTCAATTAGGATATCCTATTCCACCTCCTAGGTTATCTAATAATTGCAAAATATTGCTACAATGCGGACTAACTACAGTCGGATATGGGTCGGGGTCAGTAGATGTACTGACTGGACTGGTGGAGATAACGGACCTACACTTCTCCCCCTATCATGATTCTTTACCCTCTGCTACTTTCGCGAGATTTTTACTTTCAGGGGAAGAGTGTTTGCCCGTGCCGTTATTGGCCGATTCAGCCCTCGGCCTTTGGAATACAGGATGGATGTTAAGGGGGATTAAGATACTTGTATAGAACTTATCTTCTTGTATAGAACCCTATACAAGGAGACGGTTCTGACTATCATATCCCTACAAATAATTATATTTGTAAAGGTAGTACGCAATCTGAACCAACTGCGTGTTGACGGCGAGCAAGCTGTACCTGCAAGCCCGGAAAGAGATTTTCTATGGGATTTAAGGTGTGGGTTATGGAGTAACGGTAGGGCGGAACTATGGAGTTGTTAGTGGTATTTAAGATATCGTTAAATAGGGCACGGTATAGGGTGTAAGCTATAGATAATAGGGTACAGGGTCTGACGTATAGGGTATAGGGTATACGGTACAGAGAATCAATAATATGATTATTATTCTCTACAGCAGATAATTATCTGCTCAATAATCCGCAATCTGACAATTGCGCTCTAGCTCTCAGCAAGCTGGACCTGCTAGCTAAATACAGGGTATGAATTTTCAATACGGGATATTTAAGGTTTAGAATACAGGGTTTCAGGTGTGGGATTTCTGAATCGCGAACCTGTAGCAGCGAAAGGATTTTCAGCAATTCTGAAACTGCTAAACAGGATTTCCGCGCCTGGCTAGCGACTGCGCGACGGTTATTAAGGGCTGATCTGTAACAGCCCTCAAGGGAATGGAAATCACTCTCAATCGTCAGAAACGATTTCAAATTAATAGTCAGTATGTCGACTATCATGACAGGATAGGAAAGGTTTTCACAGACACAGTCTGTAGAATAATATCGGGAAGACAACAGTCTGTCGTTGTCAGGATAGGAAAGGAATTTTCCAGGATTTTCCACAAGGAAAATATCGAGTCACTGACTCCTAATTTAGGAGAAAATTTCAATGGGCTCCTCCAAGCAATTGCCAGTCTAAGGACTACGACAAAATAGATCTTTAATTTGCAACTGAGATCACGGTAAAATTCGTGAATTTTCCACAGGGGAAACCAACAAATAATATTTGCTATTGAAGGAGACAGGTTTCTAGGAATCTTAGAAAGGATTTGCGGGTCTGAAAACCCGCGACTAGGACGATCTCGAATCTGGAACTGAGATCAGAAAGGATTTTAGAATAGGAAGAGTTGAGAAAAAGAAAGAGAAAGGACGTCGCAGTCTACCAACTTCGACAAGGAAGTTCTCAATCTGTACCTGAGAGCTAGAAGGATTTTAGAATAGGAAAAATTAAGAGAGAGAAAGAGAAAGGACGTCGCAGTCTGAATGACTTCGACCAGGACAAACTCAAGCTGCACCTGAGTTCTCTAGGAAAAGGATTGGAATTTTCCTACTAGGAATTACAGCAAGTCAGAAACTGCTAAGCAAAGTTAAAATACAGGGTCACTCTATAGTATGAAAACTAAGCTAGGAAAATTCACTCAAAATGATAATAATTTCTCTGCAAGGACAAAAATTAATCGAGAAAACTATTCTCAAAAAGGACAGGGATTTTTCCACAAGGATAAAAATTAATTGAGAAAAACTATTCTTGAAAAGGACAGGAACTCCCCTACAAGAATAAAAATTCAATTGAGAAAAATTACTCTTTAAATTGAAGGCCACCTTACTACAGAGAAGAAAAAACATACGGACTACCAGTCCTTATATACAATTACCTGAATCGACGTGAATACTGATATGGAGAATGACAAACCGATTCCCACTTGAACGTCGTGAAGCGACAGAGTCGAGACTTATAAATTAAGTACTCAAAAAAATCTGCTATAAGAGCCTAGTTAGATTTCCCACTTAACTGTTTGAAGTACAAACTCAAGATCCCTTACAGGTTTCAAAACCAAGGATAAATCGTTCACCCCCAGTGATACAAATTTAGGAAAAATAACCGACAAGAGAGAAAATCCCCAAGGAAGATATATCTTCGAGTTGCCAGGAACTCATCCTACACTATTCTATATTAACACACAAAAATATAATAATTCCCCTAGAAATGAACTAGTACCGGGATTGTCGTAAGGAGAGGAGATTTGCGACCAATTCACACGCTCAACCACCGAACAACTGCCCCTTGCCTATGTCTGCTCCTCGCAGAGTAGGGTCCGTTGAAAATTGGGTGGCCGGGGGAAAGAGATTGCCGACCAATAGGAGTCTCAGGAGACGATCACGCCACTGGTCATGTGACAGGGTATGAATCAGCTGCTCCTGATGCTCAGGGTGCAACTAAGATATACTGCTAATTACTATAATAAATTAGGCTGGTGAACAATATTTCTCACCAGAAATTACAAGAAGAATGATACCGACTCAACTTGGTAGTTGCCTATCGCTTTGATGATACGGCTGCTGCTGTTTCAATACTAGATATTGGAACGCTCAAACAAGTAAACAAAATCTGGAAATTTCTGGTTCAGATGAATCAGCTACTGATAATTCATAGGGGTTGACGGCGATGCTGATGATTTCAACACTCTACTCTAAGATTAGAAGAATACATCTGACTGCCGACCCTATTCTCTACTGAAATAAAATAAAATTGTCCAAATCATATGCCAAATGATGCTTCTCCCTTCATCACAAAATCCACTTTGTGACATTCTATGTAGATACTTATTAATAATATCATTATAGTATACAGTTTTTGCATTCTTCATAGCTTTTTTGTATGTTCTTTCTGTATCTTTATATTCTTCCCTCAAGTATTTATAATAATTCAAACTATGACCATAAATACCAGTCAAACTGTAAAGTTAAAGTAGTTCACACTGCTCTTTGAGTTCATGCAATTCCGCTGTATACCAGCATTTATCAAATTTTGTCTTCTTGATTGTAACTCTAATAAGTGGAAAAGCTATTTTTATAGCATTCATAATCGATTCAAAGAACACATCAAATTTATCATCAATGCTGAGTTGTGAATAAACCTTAATCCAGTTAATCCTATCAATGATTCCAAAAAAATAAAGTAGTATTACTATCATAAATCACGTTCAGGGACAGATATAGACATGCCTCCACGTTCACCAGATATCACACCCATGGACTTTTTCGTTTGAGGTGTCATCAAGGACATTGTTTATTTACGAAAGCCTCAGACAATTGACAAACTGAAAGACTACATACACGATGCATTTGAAGGTTTGGACAGTGATACAAGGCTATGTCATAAAGTATGTCACAGTGTTCCGCAAAGATTGGAAAGATGTATTAATGAAGATGGAAAGCACACTGAACATAAAAAAATTCTAAGTATTTCTTTGTTTATAGCAGTGTCCAGTGACTTTAGCGCCATCTTCTATATTATAGGGAGTGAAACTTCAATTCAATTACTTACACAATCAACATGAGAAACCAATAAGCTGTAGATTTTAGCCATTATAATGACTCTCCACATGTTTGAAGAAAGTTTTAAAAATGATCTTAAACACAAAAATTCATGCAAAAAAGAATATGAACTTGTTTGGAACAGTGCCAGGAATATAGGAGAGCTTTACAGTACTGTTCAAGTGCACATCAGCTCAACCAATTCAGACAATAGACTTCATCCATCCACAAAAGAAACAAGTTGAGAAACAAAAGTTAGTAATCAAGTGGTAAGAATGAAGCTGATTGAAAATAAAAACCTCAAACTAACTAGCCTACTGCATTGTGGAGAAGGAAATGGATTAACAACACAGTAGGCTAGCTAATTCAAGGTTTTATCATTCTCAATAAGCTTCTTTCTCACTCAATAACCAACTTGTATCTATCAATTTGTTTCTTTTGTGGATGGATGAAGTCTATTGTCCGATTTGTTGCACTCCAACAGTACTGTAAAGCTCTCATATGCCTGGCTCTGTTTCAATAGCGCTCTATTTTTCACGTGGATTTCTGTTTTGAAATTAATTCCAAAAAATATTTCATTGAATATCACCAGAATGAAAGTTGTCCATGATCTAAATGATATGTAACTTGTCAATGCAGACATAATCAAGGAATTGGAGAAGCATGGCAGAAACTAATTAAGCAATTTTGGAACCATGTAAAAAGCATCTGAATAGAAAGAGAAGGCAGAAGGAGGAAGACTGAATAACTGAGAACATTTTGAACCTTCATGGAAACACGTCAAGGACTGAAGGTTTCAAATGTGGGGAGAGTAGAGATTAAAAAATTTCAGAACAAAATCTGGTAAGAGTGTAGACAGGCCAAGGAGCAGTGGTTGGAACAAAAGTGTGTAGAGACGTAATTAGTTTTAAATATAAAATTTAAGACACAGTCAGGGATTCCTTCTTTTATACTTTTTGTTGTTTGTTTTATTATCTATTATATTATAGTATCAGTTTGGCTGTCGAACTGGACGGTTGAATTTTCGAGCGGTCGCTTATCGCTAATGATAACTAGCTAACTGTGTTCTGTTTCGGACTGCCGTGAATTGTTTTTAACTGTTTTAAACGGAATTTATCGAGATTTGATAGGAATTTATTCAAGTTTGAAGTGTTCAAAGTCGACCTATTTTATCAATTTACACCTACTGCAAACGTTATTTATCACTTTACATAATGAGTTCGTGTGGAAAGTGCCAGCAACCTGTGAATCGCTCTTCAACTGTTTCTAACTTATTATGTAAAGACTGTAATTGTTTATTTCATCCTGCATGTGTTAATATGCAGGAGGCTGATGTTTCGTTTTTGAAAAACAAGTCATGGAACTCTCCTGATTGTATTATTGTCCAACTATCTCTCAGGGTGAATGACTCTACTCCTGTTAAAATAAATAAACAGTGCTTAGCGGAAAGCGAAGTTTCGGCTCCTAGCAATCAAATAAAATCCATTTGAGGGACAGTTAGAGGGCTTAAAGAGTGAATTATTGAATTCTATTGAGGAACTGAAATCCATTGTCAATGCCGGGTAGGAAAAACGTGATAAATTGGAGGATATAATTGCTAAACAGAGTGGAATTGTTGAACGACAACAGACGCTGATAGAATCTCTCAGAAGCGACGTTAATGGTGTCCAGGAACGCTTGCGAGTCACTGAGGAGCGACTGGACGACCTAGAGATGTATACGCGGCGCAACACGCTGGAGATACACGGCCTCCCCGAACCGGCTAATGAGAATGTGTTGGATACGTTTGCGAGAGTGAGCAGGGCGGTAGGCATGCCTCCGGTTATGGTGGACGCAATCCACCGTCTCAGGCCGTTCAAGGGTAAGCCTGGACCAGCATCATCCCCACCTGGTATAATTGTCAAGTTTGTCAGGAGACTGGATGCCGATTTAATGATGGATCTCGGGAAAAAATTCGGCAAACTGTGTAGAAATCAAATTGAGGGTTTTGATGGACAGGAACCTGTATTCATCAACCGTAGTCTGTCGCCTAGGCGAAGAGAACTTCTTGGTGTTGCACGACGGTTGAAAAGGGAGGCTAAAATTAAGGATGCCTGGGTCGACCATGTTGGCAGGGTTAAAATACGGAAAATTGATGGAGAAATCTCCTTAATTAAAAGTGTAAATGAGCTTAAATTTGATTAAGATGCGACCAACTTCATTGATTGTAGGCTGCTTAAATGTTGTTTGCATTTTGTCAAGTGGGAATAATATAATTATGATTGAATTGATAAATATATAATTTAGAATAATAGACAATTATAATATGCAGTTACTACAATTTGAGATGGACAGTGACATAATAAGTAATTCATGTTTTGTTATCCTGTTTGCCTTAATTATGATTTTTTGCTTCATTAATCTTAAAATTATCTTTTATCGAGATATTGAGAATATTATTAGTTCATTCTTAAGTTGAATTGTTGAGCGGTTTTCTAATGATGTGTCGCCTAAAATCTCAATATTTTGTGGCATCTAGCTATTATTGATCAGTTTCATTGAATGGAATAGAAATTATTTTAATGAACTATTATTATCGAACAACAATGAGGCTTTAATTGCAATAAACATCGCTAAATTCCTTATTATCAGGAGCTATTATTGATCAGGTATATTGGAATAAGCAGTAGACTGGGTATTATGATAAATGACAAGTAGGATAGCCTAAATGGTGGTAATATGTTGTAATAACTTTTAAGTGATGTTCAATCGTTCAAATTAATTTTACAATGTTTTATGACAGCATAATAATAATAATAATTACATGGCTATGACTTTATGGCTCAATTAGTGAAATTTATTATTGTGAACAATAACAGAAATGATTGTCATAGAGTTGCCACTCAATCTTATTGCTGCATTCCTATCGCTCAGTCTTATCGTTGCAATCGTATTGCTCTATTACCATTACTGTATTTATTTTGTCTGTAGGTTAATGTAATATCAATGAACCTTTCAGTAGTTTGATGATGATTCTCATCACTATTCAATTTTTTTTCTCAATACATCTGATAGTCAGCTCACATATTATACAGTATAAGTCTTTTTCATGGATATTTGAATATTGATATTGAGTAATACTAGTAGATTAGTTTTGGTCGAGTCACTTCGGATTCAATGAATTTCATCATTCATATAATATATCTATAGTTCCGAGATATTTAGGTTAACTTCTCATTTAATAGGATAAACGAATAAATGAATAAATATTTTATTGTCTTGCATGGCAGTCCGAAAATGGACTGAATACAGTAACATTTTTTTCTTTTTATCTATATATATTTAAGAAAACAATTTCAAAGATAATAACTTCATAAAAAACAAAATTTAAATATTTATGGAAAATTTCACTCCCCTTAATGAATGTAGATATATTACATCACTTGATGATTTTAATGATACTTTTTTCTCGCTTGATAGTGTAGTTGTTTTTCAAATGAACATCCATAGTATTAACTGTAATTTTGATAATTTATTACTATACATAAATGGCATGAGGAACAAGCCTCATATTATTGTTCTGTCTGAAGCATGGATAAAGCCTGATGATAACATGAACTTATTTAATATTGATGGGTATGATAAGACGACTTCTTGTACTGATAACAGATGCGGTGGTCTTGTGGTATTTTACAAGCAGTTCTTTCATTGTAATTTAATTGAGAGCTCACTGGCTGGAGCTGATTCCATCGTTTTGAATTTTAAATATGGGCAGTTGAACTTTGTACTTGTTGGGGTTTACAGATGGCATACAAACAGCAATATTCCGTCATTTCTTGAGTCATTCTCTGAACTTCTTTCTGGGATAGATCATGAAGAAGTTGTTTGTGTTGGAGACTTCAATATTAACATTAATCTTACCAACCCTCTTGTGGATCAATATTTTGAGATTTGTGCTACAAATGGCTTAGAGAGTCTGATAGATGTCGATACTAGAGTTACTGATAATTCTTCTACTTGTATAGACCATATTCTATACAGAGGACGGTCCTCTTCAGATGTTTTCTCTGCCGTCGTGGAGGCTGGTATAACTGACCACCGTGCTGTATGTGTCTCTATGCCCTGCACTAAGGCGGTCAATGATCACCGTGCTTGCACTGAGCGCATTGTAGTTGACTATGATAGATTGAATGATTTACTTGCTGAGGAAGAGTGGGATTCTTTTTATGGGTGTGATGATCTTGATTTAGCATATTCAAATTTTGAGAGAGTATTACACGCTCACATTCAGTTGGCAACCACTAAGTCTATAAGAAACAGCGGAAATCATAGATCTAGAATGCTTAACCCTAGATTACTACCGTGTTTTGATATGCCTGTTTTACTACCTATACATAAATTTTACGTACAAGTCTTGTTTTTTTTTCTTTGGGCTAGTAAACTTCTATAAAGGAAATTCCTGTTAAAAGTAATCTCTTTGATATATTCATCAATATATTTATGCTCAAAACATGGTTCCAGGGTAGAATTGGGTTTAGATTTATAAATTTTTATAGTTCTGATCTTGATTGTGAAGCCAAAAAACCTTTTGTCAATATTATAAGAGGCAATATTCAGTGGATGAAATGAGACACAATAATATTGATCAATAATATCATTCTCACATATAATATTGATTTTCACACTTAGTTTTCCACACAAAATTGTCTTTACCATCTAAAGTTTCAACCGTCGGTTGTACAATAAGAGAGTGCTGGACTTCCAAATTAGCAGTTTCATCAACATTATTATTCATTTGTAGTGGACCCCTATTTCTACTCAACACCCCCCTATCACTGGATGTTTTTGATGTTGCAAGATGAGAAGATTTCTTCCTTTTCTTACTATTTGATAATTTCGAAGTAGATGGCTCAGTGATGTCCATTTCCTTCCTTTTCTCATTAGTCAATGATTTCGTTGTAGAAGGCTCTGGTTTAATGTCTATTCTCATTCTTTTCTCCTTGTTTTGAATAGCACTATCTTCGATATTCAAATCTCCAATATCATTCAATATTTCATCATAAACATTTTCAATTTCTTGTGGAAAATATTCCGGGTCAGCATCACTGTCATACCCATCACTTTCTTCAATCTCAACTTCATCATAATTATAATAAAATGTCAAAACCAACTTGTGAGTTTGGTTTCAGGCATTTCAAGGTTGAGGAAGTATTCGAAACCATTAATAGAATGAGTAGCAGCAATTGTTTAGATGTAAATGGTCTCAACTCTTTAATATTGAAGATAGCAGCTTCAGATGTCTCAGAGGTTCTGACACACATCTTCAATGAATGTCTAGACTTGGGAATATTCCCAAATGAACTAAAAAAGGTCAAGATGATTCCCATACATAAGAAAGGTGACAGGTCAAAAATTGAAAATTATAGGCCCATTTGTATTATAGAGATATTGTCTAAAATCTTTGAAATGCTTCTCCACAAACAGCTAGCTACACACTTTGAAAACAATGACATATTGTCAAAAGACCAATACGGCTTTCGTAAGACTCTATGTACAAGTGACAATGTTATGAATGTAGTTAAGGGGGTTATTGAGAGTTTAGAAAAACAACATAAAGTCAACCTAAGATCATTTGATTTGCCTAAGGCCTTCGATTCAGTTGATCATGAAACATTATGTGAGAAACTCTCGTTTTATGGTCTTGACAAAATTGCAGTGGACCTTATCCATTCCTATCTTAGTAATAGACTGCAATTTGTATTTAAGAATGGTAGATTTTCTAGTGGCAGAGTGGTCAAGTACGGTGTCCCACAAGGTTCAATACTTGGTCCACTTTTGTTCATAATTTACATTAATGATTTGCCCAATGTAATTAGTAAAAATGAAAGCCGTCCCTACCTCTTTGCTGATGACCTAGGCTTACTAGTCAGTAGCAATGACAAACAAAGTGTAGACATAGTTGTTGAAAGGAGCACATCTACTATAAATAGCTGGTGTGCAGCAAATAATTTGAGTCTCAACTTATTAAAAACCAATGATTTGCAGTTCACTTTCAACTCTAGGTTCACTGACATCGGCACTTTGAAATTCCTGGGTATTATGCTAGACACAAATTTGAATTGGAAAAGCCACATAGCATACTTATCTGGAAAGCTAAGTAAAGGGATTTTTGTTTTGCGCAGGCTGAGTCATATTGTGAGTCACAAGGTTCTAATGAGTGTCTACTACGCTCATGTTTATAGTCACTTAGCCTATGGTATTCAACTACAAAAAAAAAGCTATAAGAATTATTTGTCATGCACCACCACTTGCCACATGCAAACCACTTTTCCGAAAATTAGGTGTTCTGACTCTCCCATCTCTATATGTATATATTTGTTTAATGTACATGAAGAAAAACTCTAGTTAATATAATGTAAATGCTGATGTACATAATTATTCCACAAGAGGTAGGCTTAACGTAAGACTTGAATTTCATCAACATGCAACTACTCAGAGAAATTGGCATTATATGTCTATAAAATTGTTTAATGAACTTTCTCTAGAGGTGAGACTCATGGACATCAAACGTTTCAAATCTTACATAAAAGAAGTTCTTGTGGAAAAATGCCTATATTCGGTTAATGATTTTTTTGTATGAACTTCATGAGTGTGAATGTTCTACTTTTTTGGCCACAGAAGAACTCACATACATGTAGGTATCATCTGCTTTATAATAGCTTTTGTGGTGTAATACCATTGTTATTATTTTTGCTATTATAGTTCTGTTGTGGTGCAGCTGTGTTGTAGTGATTGCTCATGGATCCATTGTTTTTAAGTTATGTGTGGATTGTAGTGTGTAGTATAAGTTTTATCTGCTATAGTTGAGTTCTTCAACTCGTATTTTCATGTTTTAATTAATAGCGACGATTGTCTCAATATATTGTATGTTTTATGGCAATAAACGATGATTTGATTTGATACGCCACCCATATTCTGTCCTGACTGGTCCCATGATACGCCTTACAATTTTTCTCTCAAAAACAAAACACGCAATGCTTGCTCTTCTCCACTAGTCAGCGTCCACGTCTCAGCACCATAGGTGGCCACTGGTCTGATCAGTGTTTTGTATAGCCGCAGCTTAGACATGCGTGATAAGAGCTTTGACTTCATTAGTTTCATGTGGACAAAGTACGCCTTGTTTGCAGCTAAAATCCTGCTTTCCACGTCCGCTCGTACCTTGTTCTCACTATTGAGAAGCGAACCCAAGTACTTGAACTGCCTCACATTTTGAAGCCAAACTCCTCCACCACATTCCAGATCACCAACATGTCTTCTTCTCTCGTTTGCTGACATCATAAGATATTTAGATTTTTCTATATTCATCTCAAGACCCAACTTCCTACCTTCATTTTTTTAGAGTTTGGAGCATGTCAACCACACCAGCTTTGCTTCTTGATAATAAGCACCACATCATCTGCGTACGCATATGCTTGCTTGGGCTTCGTTACAATACTGCCGCTTGTCTGAATAAAGACATAGGAATATAAGTATTATCTGAATAAAGACATCATTTAAGAATAAAGTCAATATTCACACCATTCATAAATTAAATATTTGAAGATTCATGATTTTAACCCTCTACAAGTAAAGCTGCGTTTACACCAAAGTTGTTAACAAAATGTTAATAACTTAATTCTTATAGATGCTATTAGATTGAATATAACTTATCATACACATGATGAGCATAATCATGTGTTTGTCAAGTTCTGTTCAATGTAATAGAATCTATAAGGATTAAGTTATTAACATTTTGTTAAACCCAGGAGTGAGTATTCATATGGTTATCTCTATTATCAGGATAATAATTACATTAAATTTTAAATTGAAATTTTTGTGAGTGTCTCAAATCTGCAAGATTTTTTTCAAGTGTGTGAGCATATTCTAAAAGTTTATTTTCAATTATGTTTCAAAGGTAGGGCAAAAGAAAAGGTTCGGGACGTGGAGTTTTGACTCTTGGATAGTAAAACGTTGAAAAAATTACGTTGGTAAAATTTTTGATAATAAGCAATAGAAAATTGAAATACTGAAACGTTTGAGATATTTCACTTATGAATAGCACCCTACAGTGAGGTACACGTTATAATGGCAGTGTTTGATTGGCAATGGTATTTATATCTTTTTCTATCATTTAACAAAGAGGATAGCGCTATCTATTTCTCGCTTCGATCTGTTACAAGATCGTCTCTTAACAATGTACAATTAATTATTAGTTTAAAAAATATTTCATCCTTATTATGAAAACTCATTATTAAATTATAATTTAATAATGATGAAATATTTTTTAAATTAATTATTAATTGTACATTGTTGAAAGACTATCATTGTTAAGAACAGTTCATATGACATCATCAAACCTGTATCAGCTACCGAATAAGACAGAGTATCGGCAATGTTGTTCTCCTATCTTTCTCCTCTGCCATTATAACGTGGACCTCACTAAATTTTGTCATGCGCGATACCACCTGCGCATTCTGTTTTGATTTCCTCGAAAGAGATGGTCGTTTGTTAGCAGCAAAGTGCTGACTAAATCTTCAAAGAGCACACTTGATTTCTTCATTGTTTAATAGATGACACATTACAGATTTTGACAGTTGAGCTTGAAGACGGTTCGCCAATTCACCAGTGCAGTGTGGTTTGGCTTTTTCTCGTGTAAATTAAAATATTCAATTTGGAGCTCAACAAAATATCATCATTCTGGCAGCTAATTATTTAAGCACCGTAAGTCATAATAATTGAAGTCTTGTTCACGAAACCTTCAGCTATTAACCTAAATCAATGTACCCCTACCTAGATTTCATATTTTACCAATTCCCAATTTCTAATAATAGTTATATTGTTGAAGAGCTACAACACCTTCAAACATATTTAATTTTATTTATTGAAATTATTTGATTTCCATTATTTAGATTTAGGGTCAAGACCGAGTCTAGTTGAATTAACTAGATATGCAGTTGTTCAATAATATTTACGTACATTCGAAGTCAGTTCTAGGTTTTATGGTTGATTATTAACAATAACGAATGTTTGTATATCATCCGTAATATACTATTTTATTGTTGAATCTCTATCATCTGCAAAGATATTAGTTTGTTCCATAAGTTATGACATGAAGCCAATTCCAATAACTGTCATACTTCAGCCGGGACCAACAAATAACGTAGCTAGGAGGTATTTTCTCATCAGATTTTGTTGTTACTTCCTCTTATCTCATATAGTGAGTTGAATTATATTTTCATATTTATTAATTTGTAATTATAAAACTATGGAGGCAGCCATGTTTGCTATTTCAAGTCAGTTGATGACAATGATAGTGATGATGATTGAAGATAGTAGGTAATGTGCTGTGAATTGTCACTCATGAGTTACTCATGCGTTGGAGCTTAGTTATAGATTTCAATGAGTTTGAAGACGATATTTCTGGTTTAATTTGTCAAAATTCTGTTGATTGTGAAATAAATAAGGACGTGTTGGGAGTTTACTTGACCCAATTAACGTGCTGTGGTGGGGGTTGCAAGGTTGGGGTTTTTCAATTGAATTTAATATTTCGGCTGATATTTGACAAGTTTTACTATTTTGAAAGCTATTTCAACAGATTTAAAGATTTTTCAACAATAGTTTTAGGTCGAGTTTTTGAGATTTCTATTATTGCGTTTTTGAATGTACTACGTGTGGAAAATACCAAAATAGGGGTGAGTCTCGAACCCAAAACCTCTTGCTTCTTCTTTGTTCGGTTTTATTCATCTTCAAATTTGACAATTTGACCAGTTTGTGTTGAAGCCAGTCGACTTGTTGAATGTTGTCGGATGATTGGATAAATTTATTCGTTATTATTTAGTGATTTAATTTGATCAATTACAGTACATCTACAATCATTCGCGTGCTAAAATATGTTGAGTAGTATAAGTTTGGAGTTTGATATTAAATTAGAAACGGTGACTAAACGTTTGAAATAGGTAACTCATTGTTCAAGGTAAGATTATTTAGTAATATTATTTATTTCCCATTGCAATTTCTGTCATTTTATCTTGTTCCATGATACTTGATACTTGATGTCTTCGTCCTTGACTGGGGGTACCAGACAGACTGTGTCAAAGGTTTTAAAATATTCTAGAATAGTGGCTCCTCAGCCAGCTCAGTCAATGAATAAAACAGTTTTAAAATAGTGGCTCCTCAGCCAGCTCAGTCAATGAATAAATTGGTCTATTCATTAATGCCTGTCTGATGAGAGAGCAGAATCTAGTGCGAGGTTTATTTCTCACTTCAATTGGGAGTCTGTTATAAAATCTTAGTGCAGCTGATGGAAAACTTCTCTGCGTGCTGGCCAACCGGCTGCGAGGAACTTCCAGATTGGTAGCATGGCGAGTGTTGTGGCTGTGAATTTCGTTTCTTCTCACCAACTTATGCTGATTGTCCCTGACATAGATCAAGGAGGACAGAACATACTGACTGTATATGGTGAGAATTTTCAGTTCCTTGAAAAGTGGCCTACAATGATCTCTATGTCCTGCAAAAGAGATGATTCTGATTGCCTTCTTTTGCAGTAGTAGCACATCGTGACAAGAAGGTGCGTGTCCCCACAGCAGTAGTCCATATCCGATGTGACTGTGAAACAGGGAATGGTAAGCTGATAACAGGTAGTCTCTGCAGACAATATGTCTCAGCTTCCTAAGCAGGTATATCACCCTGGACAATCTCTTGCAGACTTCTGTCACATGGTAGCTCCATCGCAACCTGCTGTCTATCCAGAAGCCCAGGAACTTTACTGGCTCTGCCTCCAATGTTGTCCTCTTTAGGGAACAGACTAGTAAGTTTGTTTTATCATCATTTAACATCAGCTTGTTTGCTGCAAACCAGGTCCTGGCGACATTTAGTTGGAGAACTGATCTTTCCACCGCTTCTTCCACAGTTTTACCTCTAGCAGTCAATGTGGTATCATCTGCAAAGAGTATGGAGCTCTCATTGTTTGGGAAGTCATTCATAAGCAGGATGAAAAGCAGGGGACCCAACACTGAGCCCTGTGGCACACACCATGATCCACATTTTTAATGCCTGATGAGGCTCCCTCTAGTGAGACTACTTGCCTTCTATTTTCTAGGTAGCTTCTTAGTGTGTTCAGTACTGTTCCCTGTACACCATACTTCTCCAGCTTCTTGACAAGTATACCATGAGGCACACAGTCGAACGCCTTACTCAGGTCGCAAAGCGTGATTGAAAGGAAATCTCCATGCTCGAAAGCTGACTGTATTTTTTCTGTCAGGGACATAAGTGCACTAGCAGTTGAACGACCACCTCTAAAACCATGTTGGGCCTGGTTGAGGAGGTTGTTTCTCAAAAAGAAGTTTGTGATTTGCTGCTTCATCTCGGTTTCAATAACTTTGGACAATGTAGGTACTATGGAAATGGGTCTGAAGTTTGATGGAAGTTCTGTATTTCCTTTCTTATGAATTGGCAGAGTCCTTGCTAGTTTTAATGTGTCAGGAAAAACTCCTAATCTGAAGCAATGATTGACTGCTGTAGCCATTTGCTCTGCGATGGGATCAATGGTGTCTTTCAATACAAATGTTGATAGGCCAAATATGTCTTGAGTTTTTGAAATTTTCAGGCCCCTGACAAGAAGCTAATCATCACTAACTGCTTTTATTTCAAGTAGATTTGACATTTGACTCTATCAGTGGTTATTTCCTCCCATACATCCATCCAGTGTACCGTGTTAGTAACATTCTCCACCGGGTCAGTGTCTGCCACAGCCATATTAGTCAATACTTCCTCAACAGAACTCGCATGTACTTGCTGCTATTTTTTGTGTTTGAAATATAATATGATTTCTTCAGTTATAAGCCGTAACTCAACTCAATAATTATATCTTACTCAAATAACGTTTGCCCTTATTATTTGACATTAAATTACAATTAATTACCTCTAATATACAAAATGCATTTTCTCATAAATTTTAGTACATCTATCGCCTTTTTCAGTCTTAGGTCTTGAGTTTATTTATTTTTTCATAATTTGTAATTTAAAATATTGATAGCATTAAGGCAGCCATATTTGATTTTTGACAAGTCTGCTTGTCCTATCTTTTTGATAACGAGGGCTACGTGACTTCTGTCGTGTCAGTAGTGGTTGTGGTGGGGCTTACAACTCGAGTTGTTTTTTGTATTGAATTGAATATTTTCTCCAATATTAACCAATTGCATTAGTTTGTATGCTGTTTTGTGGGGTTTAAAGATTTTCTAGCTATAATTTATGGTTTAATTGAAGTAATTTCTGTAATTGCGTTTTTGAATAGTTCGGAATTGATAGGCCAGGGCCCGGTTGCACAAGAGCCATTATGTTCTCAGGAACCAATGAGAGAAGGCGATTTTTCTTTTGTTGATAAGACGGCTTCTGTGATTGGCTCTTGTGGAATAGATTGTCTTGAACCCAAAATCTTTCACCTTCATTCTCCTTCATTATTCGTTGAGTCGGCTGCTGGTTTGTGTTGAAGCTGGTCTTTTGTGGTAACTTGTGCTCATTTTAGTCCATTTAACAATAGAATTCTCAATTCAGTGCTAGAATATGGTGAAATATGGTTCTATTCTAAAGTTTATCGGTTGTATAATGTGATTTGTAACGATAGTGCTCATAATAAGTTCATGGTATTTGGAACCGACTTCATACGAACTTAGCATAGCAGAATACATTTTGATATCAGACAAGGTGAGATCGGATTATACCAAAATATTATTTTTCACTTTATATCTATTAGTTCATCCCGTATTTCAAATTTAATTTATATCCATAATAAATTTTAGGTTAATTTTCAGAAGTGCTATAGATTACAGGTTTTTGCTTGCCATTACATTATGGGCCTATAAGTAGACTTCGTTATAAGATTCGTTAATTATTAATCTTTCATGATTAACTACTGTGAGATGTATTCAATTAGTTAATCATATATAAGCTTTTATTTGAATATTATTGAATTGATGGCTTTCTTATTTATTTCCAATTTTGTTACTTTGTCCACCTAATGGTTAGATTTGCTGGGAGGGTTATTTCTAGAATATCTTTTGATAATTAATTTGTTCTGATGATTCTATAAAAATGATTCCATTGTAATTATTGTCTGAATAGATAAATATTATTAAAATTAATACATCATTGAAATTGACGTGCTTCAATCAAAGAAAACAGGAAGAGTTTTATTAGTGATTACTGATAACTATTTTATTATTCAATAGTATGATTGTGAACTGATTGATTTGATTGCGACCCGGCCTTGGGAGGCCCTTAAGGTGCAATTCCTAGAGCTGCGTACACATATTCGCGCTTCCAACCCGCACCGACCACGCTCCTCCCTCGTACCACCATCGAACCACAGTCGCTCCGCCCATGCACCCATCATGAACGTTACGGAAGATGTTAGATCTTCTCGCGTTCCCCAGTCGAACCACTGTTGCTCGCCGATCAATCATCAATCGCTCTGCTGGAGTGACGTTCGGTTGCGGAGCAGAGCGAGAGTCTGTACGCACCTTTAGGGTGACCACTAACGGCAAGACAAGTGTGTTGAACATGTGTGCACATACATGCTCGTCTCGTCATACATGTTGTGTCATCAGTGAAAGACTTTGAACAAAGTATTTAGTGGTTGGGTTTTGTATTTCCGATTTTTAGTTGTTCATTTTTTATCTGCAGGTCTATTTTTTGATGTTGAATTATACTTAGTAATGATTAGTAATTTTCCAGTGTTTATTCTATTGTTATTTGTCGTTTATTTTATGTTAGAATCTGCTGTCAAATAGTTTTTAGTTGTCGAGAGCCTTACCAGTGAATGGTTGTTTTTCGTCTGAGGTCATGTTCGTTGACACATGCTCGCCACACTTTTTTCTTTTTTCTGAGGGTGATATTAGTGGCCACCCGTTAGCTCACTCACGGCAGAACAAGAAGTGTGTTGATCATGTGTGAACGCACATATTGTCATCAGCGAAATATTTTGAAGCCTTTCACTGATGACACACACATGACAAACATGGGTATTCATGCAGGTTTAACATACTTGTCCTGTCACCGTTGAATAAATAAATAAAATTTTATTGCTATTCAACTGATCATAATTACAGACAGTGTCATATAATTAGATTACAGAAATCATTAGTTCTTACTATTGGAGCTGAAAGACATGTAGGTAGAGAAAATATTTTTGCAGTATTGAATATTCTCCCATTAAGATCAATGTTCTGTTACGAAACTTCAACAGTATGTTAAATATGTGTATATCATCCTGTATGCCAAATTTGAAACGAATCGGACAATTAGAAATACCCGGTCAATCACTTTTTATGCTGGTCAATAGGGTTTTTTACCCCTAACCACTCCTAAACATCATTATATTTTGATGAAACTTCAACAGTATGTTAAATATGTGTATATCATCCTGTATGCCAAATTTGAAACGAATCGGACAATTAGAAATACCCGGTCAATCACTTTTTATGCTGGTCAATAGGGTTTTTTACCCCTACCACCCCTAAACATCATTATATTCTGATGAAACTTTAACAGTATGTTTAATATGTGTATATCATCCTGTATGCCAAATTTGAAACGAATCGGACAATTAGAAATACCCGGTCAATCACTTTTTATGCTGGTCAATAGGGTTTATTACCCCTAACCACCCCTAAACATCATTATATTTTGATGAAACTTTAACAGTATGTTTAATATGTGTATATCATCCTGTATGCCAAATTTGAAACGAATCAGACAATTAGAAATACCCGGTCAATCACTTTTTACGCTGGTCAATCACTTTTTATGCTGGTCAATAAGGTTTTTTACCCCTACCACCCCTAAACATCATTATATTCTGATGAAACTCTAACAGTATGTTTAATATGTTTATATCATCCTGTATTCCAAATTTGAAAGGAATCGGACAATTAGAAATACCCGGTCAATCACTTTTTATGCTGGTCAATAGGGTTTTTTACCCCTAACCACCCCAAAACATCATTATATCTTGATGAAACTTCAACAGTATGTTTAATATGTGTATATCATCCTGTATGCCTAATTTGAAACGAATCGGAAAATTAGAAATACCCGGTCAATCACTTTTTATGCTGGTCAATAGGGTTTTTTACCCCTAACCACCCCTAAACATCATTATATTTTGATGAAACTTTAACAGTATGTTTAATATGTGTATATCATCCTGTATGCCAAATTTGAAACGAATTGGACAATTAGATATACCTGGTAAATCACTTTTTAATCACATTTCTAATGTGGTTGGTTTCTAATGTTTTCAGGTTGAACGAGTAGTTGATAAGGTGGTGCAGCCTTCAACTTCCCCCCCTTCCCCCAACATCTCACCACTGTGGGACGAGCCGGACCTAGTTCCAATGAGTAGGTTACATCACAATCTAGTGCATTTTATTTATATTTTGAAATATTGCTTGTACAAAATTAATTGAAAATTTATTCCTAAATTTTTATTCAACACTATTTCTATTATCTATGTTTGAATAGACAGTTCGATGTCTGTAGACTTCAATAATTATTTTGAATCAAAGTACTTGACACTCTTTTTAATTTCATTTTTCTCAAGATGTTTCAATTTTGTAGTCAATTTAATTTTGTTGTAAAAACAATTAGACCTAAACTAGAAAGTGAACAGTATGGTTTACTATATTTTGACAAATTACTTACAATTACAAATTTCAAGGATTGTTATAATATAATACTCTTATAATATTATGACCTGATGTTTGTTGATGATTGCTATGTGATAATTGGTTTTTTCATGTCTTGAAGATAATTCATTCATATTATAGCATTATTGTGCAGTAGAACTGTACAGTACGATTCATCCAACTTGGCAGTGTCAGAGAATAGGCCGACCTGTGTGAGGCATGTGTCATTTACTGACAATATACAGGGTGACACAATAACGGAAACTTGTAAAAAACGCCATAAAACATTTGTGGGATGGGAAAAATGATTTTATTTAAACTAATGTAAAATTCAAGACTTGTCATTTAAGATATTATTAATAACATCTATCACCTTTTGACAATTACTTCTAAGATGGCTTCCTCCTGCACGAATACACTCTTAAAATCTGTGTTGAGATTCCTGAACGATTGCTGCAACATTCCAGCTGGGATATTGTTAATTTCATTTTGAATTGTCTGTTATGATTCAACCACAGCTATTGGTCAAGTTGTGAAAACGTTTGATTTGAGATCCACAAACAGAAAATCGTAGGTGGACAGACAAATCATGGGACCAGGAAACGCAACCCAATCGTGAGATTACACGGTTACTAAAAAATACTCACTCGCACAGTTGCCATTGAATGCCGTGCAGAGTGGATTTCGCTCACAATTTCATCAATAATTTTGAATTAATTGAAAATTGAAACATAATTCAAAATGAAATCCGCAATATCCAAGATGAGATGTTGCAGCGATCAATGAAGGAATCGTCAACACAGATTTCATGAGTGTATTCGTTCAGGAGGAAGCCATCTTAAAGAAGTAATTGTCAAAAAGTGATAGATGTTATTAATGATTCTCAAATAATGGCAAGTTTTGAACTTTACATTAGTTTGTATAAAATAATTTTTGCCCTTCCCACTTATGTTTTATGGCGTTTTTAAAAGTTCCCGTTATTCTGTGTCACTCTGTATATCAATCAATTTATTTATGTATTCAATGATATACAAAACAGTCATCCACTTCAATGCTACTATTTTTTATTTATTGATTGAATATAAATTACAATAACTAAATTTAAAAGAACCTGTCAGTCCAAAACTTAATCTTATAAAGTTACGAAGATTGATTACAATGTGTAGTTGACTATTATGATTGTTTTCGTCTTGAATTTAATTGATGTTAATTACCCAACTGGATCATAACGTGGCTGATTTTTGTTTGCAGTGAGCAGAGTGAGAGGAGAGGAAAACAGCAGCACAGCGAGCGAAGTGAGTTCTGAGCGGTTGCATGGAGGAGGATTGTCATTTGGTTGGTGTTGCTAGAGTGAGAGATGAGATGGAGCGGACGCTGCATTATCAGGTCAGTGTCGACAATATTATTAGCAATTCTACTTTAATGAGGTCCACGTTACAATGACAGTATTTGATCAACATTGGTGCTGCCATCCTTGTCTATCATTCGTCAAAGCAGATGGCGATATCCTTTACTAGCTCCGCAACGTTGCCAGATCGTTTTTAACAATATAGAATATAATTTATTTATTTATACGTGGATACAATAACAAATCATATAAATATGATTGGGAAGGAACAACAGGCTTGGCCCAAAACTATTCATTCCCAAATTTTGATTACATGTCCAAAAAATAGGTTATGTTTCTTCTGTAAGAAGTTCAAGCTCAACTTTCGTCCAAAAATAAATATGAGATGCAAATTTTAAATTTAGAAAAATAAAACACCAAATTATAGTTAAATATTACACTTAATTATCACTGCACATTGTATTAAGTTTTTTATGAATTTTGAAGCCAAAAATACACACAAATTCCCACTAAGAACAGCTGATGATCTATTCAATCAAGGAAAATATATTTATCAGCAAAATATTCTTATGAAAATCTTTATTTGGTCATTGATAATATATTCTTATTTTATTCTTATATTCTAATTATTTTCTTGACGAATCAAATAAATTTATTGTTTTAACAAGAATCAACAGTTGATAATACATTATATACCGTTATCAGTAATCCTCTATAGAAGGCAGTGGCAAGACAGAGAATCGGCAACCCTGCCGCCGATCTTTCTCTAATGTCATATAACGTGACATCACTATAGGGTCACCAGTCCGGCTATCAACCTGGTGTCTCGCTGGCTATGCATTGGTTGCTCTTTGGCGACCCACTGTGTCCTAATGTAATACAGCCTCACGCCCGGTTGCACAAAAGCCGGTTTAATTTAACCGTGAGTAATTTCACGAGAACTAATTAGAGAAGGCCTTGAAGAAAATACGGCTTCTCTGATTGGTTCTCGTGAAATTAATCAAGTATCAAGTTGAGATGTTACTCTATCATATTTGTTTGATACTGTATCATATTGTGCTGATATTATATATCATGTTGTGGTTGTTCTTGTTCTTAAGTGAGATCCACGTTATACTGATAGAATTTCATTAACTTCGGTGTTGCTTTCCTTGTCTATCATTCCACAAAGCAGATAGCGCTATCCTTTTCTAGCTCCGCAATGTTGCCAGATCGTTTTATACAATGTAGTAATATAATATTTTAAAAAGTATTCGATCTTATTTATAAGATCATTATTCGATTAAAGAAAAGTCTATATTTGTTGACGAATAAAATGTATCTTTATTATATTGAAGCTTATTGTTTTAATACCATATCAGATATACCGGTATCAGCTATCCTCTATCGAAGGCAACGCTAATCTCTTATCTTTGTCGACTGCCATTATAACGTGGACCTCACTATACACTTGTACCAATGCTACTACTTGATGCTTGTTGAACTCTGCTGTAACTTGAGACGATATGTCGCTTCCACACTCTTGCCGAGTGCGTACAAATGACGACGAGCGCGAGACTGCATGGCACTATACCATCGATCGCCTTCACTACGCGGTATATAATATGTATACCTTAGACCAGTTATAGAATAGACACGCCCCATACTGGTAGTCGATGAAGCCAACATCTACTGCCATATCGCCCCATCGTGACGTCAGCATCGTATAGACAATTTTTCTGTAGAGTTTGTTTACATTGTTTTCCATGGCAGATTGTGTCTATTGAAGTGAGAAATGAACCTCGCACTAGATTCTGCTCTCTCATCAGACAGGCATTAATAAATAGACCTTTATTCATTGACTGAGCTGGCTGAGGAGCCACTGTTTTAAAACCTTTGACACAGTCTGTCTGGTACCCCCAGTCAAGGACGAACACATCAAGTATCAAGTAAGTAAGTATTTCAGATGGATGTAAATTATCAAAGAATTGAAATTATATAATTAAGAACTCATAATAATATAATTATTATTATATTATATAATGCTGACGTCACGATGGGGCGATATGGCAGTAGATGTTGGCTTCATCGACTTTCAGTATGGGCGTGTCTATTCTATAACTGGTCTAATGTATACAGCAAGCCACTTGGCGAGAGAGTGGATGACTACCATGCCACCGCTTGGCTAGCGACTTGGTTAGAGTGTTGAGACTACTATGCCACCGATTGTCAAGTGACTTGGCGAGTGTGTGATGACTACTATGCCACCGCTTGGCAAGTGACTTGGCGAGAGTGTGGATGACTACTATGCCACCGCTTGGCAAGTGACAGCTGGCATAACAGTGAGCATAAAAGCAGTGTTCCCAAATATCAGTATCAGTGAACGCGTCCAGTACAGTGACAATATTATTCTCATGAATTGCAATGGGACTGTTCATACTGGCTCCGCTGGGCTGGGTGGGAATAGTCTCATCACAATTCATGGTATTTATGTTTTCACTGTGCTGGTCACGTCGTTCACTGATAATGATATGTGCGAATCCAGCTCAAGTAGTATGGGTCTAATTTTGAAATAATAATAAATAATAGGTACTGAATTTGAATATTGAAGTGG